>NC_134491.1:50589104-50846604 GCF_040206685.1 Ascaphus truei | reverse complement strand
AGTGGATAAAATTCAAAGGCCAGAGTGTAACATTGGTAGTGTAGGAACTTGCTGAAAGGGCCGGTTGGATGGCGGTGCCGTTGGTGCAGTCGCACCGAGCACTGCGCTTAGAGGCGGCGCGTTCTTCCCCACAACAGTTAAACTGATTGCCGGGGGTCTCTGTATGTGCCTCTTACCATCCGTCTGGGTTCTCCTCTCCGGCATCCCGTTGCCGTGACGTCGCTGACATGAGATGCCGGAGCAGATAAGAGCCCCGCACTCTCCCCCGGCACCGAGGCCCCTCCCCCCACCCCCTACATTTCAGGCGGGATCAGAGTCTGCCTTGATAGCAAATAATATATTGATTGATAGAAGAAAATATAGAACTTAACGAATTCATTTGCCATGTTCAGTGTACCAAGCTTCTTTGTTTACTATGATGTCTGTGAATCATTGAAACATTTAATAAAGGAAAACACATGCCACTGTCATTGGGTTAGTTTGGTCCTGAGAAGAACTGCTGCTCTATCAAACAAATATAAACTATAAGCACAAGGCAGGAACAAAGAAAAGAAAAGGATTTGTTTGAGCTCATTTTTGCTCCAGTAACGCAAAACGGTTACAATGAAAAAAAAAATGTAATGTCCCATTTCGGGGGCAATTACTAATGAAATCTGTGTCCATGCTCAGTTAGGCTAAGCACATGTAACTCGGGTTACAGATTCTGCTCTCTATAGCATTACTGATCAAGCAGCCATTTATTTTCCGAGGTGATAATGACACTGTGCAGGGTAGTAAGTCCTTACGTGTCTGGCTCCAATCACAGTTAGTGGCTCCATTGCTAGAAGTAGTCAGCTGGTTGGTCTTAACACAGTGTATTGTTAGCAGGAGAGAGACAGACGCCCCAGTGGGTTTCCCCTCATCTGCCCTGTCCATGTACGGATTCAACGGATCCTGCCAAGTAATAGGAGAGGTTTTACAACTGTAATGTATTTCCTGCATTGTGTTCACAATTACCGTTGGTGCACGCACTGCAGAGAGCCTAATGAAGAAATTAATGTTATGGTTCCTTTAAAGCTTGTTGGTTTTCACAGTGAAAGTGTTGAACTATAAATCTGCAGTGTATTGATTTCTCCTTGAAGCCTTGCATATATTTCCATAACCATAAATGGGAACGCCTAAGTATAACTGCAAAGGTCTTGTCCTAATCATGCCTTGCACAAGGCATTTCAACTATTATTCTTTTGTTTTTAAGAATGACATTCTTCTGGTACTGGTTATTCACAGGTTTAACCAGCAGTGCCATCTATGCTGCCAGTTAGAAAAGCATTCGCGTGGGCAACATTGACAAAAGGCTGCCAGGAACGAGATCCTCTGATCTCTGGTATGTGCTGATTGGTGTCACAGATTGATCCTTTATAAACCTCATCCAGCAGAATACACTGTCCAGATGACTCTTCTGGTAGACAGCTGTGAACAGAAGGAGACCTCTTAAGACTGCCTTTGCTGTGGTTAGGATGGCCTTCAATAGAGCTACCTTCTCAGCTCCTATTTAAGTATGAGCCCAGTAGGTGGCAAAGCTGCTGTGACTTCTCATACGAGCATCAAAAGAGTGTATATCACCTTGTTAGTAAAACAAACTCCTTTCAACCTTACAATCTAAAAAAGATAGTTAAGTAGCTAAACTATTTCGAATGAAAAACCAACAACAACACAGTAAACAGTGTTGCGGAGAAGAGATATACTCAAGGATGAAAACGACAACTATCCTATCTTATCAGTAATGGACAAGAAGTCTTGAAGGTTGAAAACCAGTATGAAATGTTGAGGAGTTCAATCAGTTGGTATTTGCCATTTCTTTTACGGATATCTTCTACTTTTGTTTTACAGAAAACAGAACCAAATACTGTATATTCATTATTCCTATTCACCCAAAAAGGAAACAGCCTTCACTTACTGGCACAAAAAAAGGGGATACACAAAAAGGCATGATAACCGTTTCCATCGCCATAAGTCTTCATACGTTTACTCTCATAACTGCCAAATAGGTCCGCTCCTCTAGCCACATGGGGTTAACAAGATTGGAGATCGGAAATCAAACAGCAAATAAATGTATGATTCTCAATTTCGGATGTATGTACTGATGCAGACAGACCGTTCATCAATGATTCTGTAGCATCTGCCCATGTATTATTACACCTGCAGACCTGCCGGAGACACAGTCATGTAATAACCTGCCTTTTATCTGGTAAACTTACTTAAAATAAATAAATAAATAATAATACACAAAGAACATGCGTTCAGGATTATATATATATAATATATATATATATATATATATATATATATATATATATATATAGAAAATATGCTGTGAAAACTATATATATATATATATTTTTTTTCACAGTATATTTTCTTTATTTCTTTTTTGCGAATGTGGTCTTTTCTTACCCCGTGGAGCGATTAAGACTAATTTACCTGGGATAGCCATATTGGCACAGAACACTTAAAATAACAATAGCTGTAATTTCTGTAATCTTTCTGTATATCATTTCTTACCTAAAAAGATTGGCTCACCATGACGGGAACAGTAACGGCAGCGGTATCATTTATCATCACCACACGTGATATTCACATTCAGCTGAACTACACCTTCTGGGGGCGCTCATTGGCTGTTTCAAAAAGTTCACACACTGGGTGAAGGTTTCAGTAGTGAGTTGCTTTAGAACAATACTAATGTTATCACTGAGGATGAAGATTGTGACAAATATTAGAATGAGCCAGAATATTGACCTGCTATTGTATTGTGTAAGACAAGAGGCCCCTTAGCATTATAATGACAGGATATATAGTACATTGATTTGCTGTTCTTTACTGAGGCAATTCTTCCTAGCACCAAATCAAACTAATTTCAGTGACATGCTTATGGAGTCTTATCTCGGTAACGGATACCTTTTTACTCCAGTCCAACACCTAGAAGTATTCTTTTTTATTGATGTTACACTTGTGAGGGGTATGATTTGCTCTGTAATGTGTTGTGTTAGGAGAGGTAGGATATGCCTGCAATGTGCTGTTAGGAGAGGTAGGATAGGCCTGTAATGTGTTGTGTTAGAAGAGGCACGTTAGGCCTGCAATGTGCTGTGTTAGTAGAGGTAGGACAGGCCTGCAATGTGCTGTGTTAGGAGAGGTAGGTTAGGCCTGCAAAGTGCTGTGTTAGAAGAGGTAGGTTAGGCCTGCAATGTGTTGTGTTAGGACTGGAGAGGTAGGGCAGGCCTGCAATGTGCTGTGTTAGGTGTAGGACAGGCCTGCAATGTGCTGTGTTAGGTGTAGGACAGGCCTGCAATGTACTGTGTTAGGAGAGGTAGGACAGGCCTGCAATGTGCTGTGTTTGGAGAGGCAGGTTAGGCCTGTAATGTGTTGTGTTAGAAGAGGTAGGTTAGGCCTGTAATGTGCTGTGTTAGAAGAGGTAGGTTAGGCCTGTAGTGGGTTGTGTTAGGAGAGGTAAAATAGGCCTGCAATGTGCTGTGTTAGAAGAGTTTACATGCCGGCTATATCACAAGCAAGAGCATACTGAAGTGAGTGAGCAGCAACATGAATACATTCCAGTCTTCTAAACTCCTTTTGCCATAAATCACTTTTTTTCCCCTGTGCCCACCACTCTGTTTTGCCCATAACCCTCTCCATACTGCCCTGCCTGGTTCCTTTATCCCAATACTACAAGAGTCCTTCCAAACCATTAACCCCGCCAACACATCAGGATAGGAGTCAGTGAGGGGGTTCTTCTGTCTTACTATTAGTTCAGACTACTTTCTGAAGGACTTAAGTAAATGATCTAGTCCTGTTGTTTTAAACAAAGTGAAATGTAGATCACACATAAGCCCTTCCTGCTGGAGTCTCCACTTTGATTTAATTAAGTTCACAAACAGTCAGAGATCCTGCCTTCTTAAGTGAACCTCACCCTTTCTGGGGTCTGTGTAAACATTAGCATGACACTTTATAATTAACCAGCACAAAGCATCAACAAGCACAGAGCTATAAATGCTAGTGCAAGCAGGACATGTAAAGAAGGGAGGTCTGACACCCCCATCCGAAATTAGGGCACTATATTTCAAGATAAAAGGAGGATGTGCATCAAACTCTGGAAATGTATGCCGTACATTGTCAAAGATTGCCTAATATGCCCGCTATAGTCTAGAAAGATTTGTTTACCTTTGATGCAAAGCAATAGGTAGAAAATGTCAGCAAGCGACACTGAACTTGATAGATCCCATTATAATAATTCCCATTATAATAACGTTTGTCAAATGATTCCCCCAATTACTATATTATCACTACCCAAATTGCATGGTGATCCTGCCAAGGGCCAAATAAGTACAAAGAGCCTTGACACATTGATGCGAAGAGACGTGTTAATAATTACTCTCTTACCATCAATGTAATGGCAAGCAGCGTTTTGGAGTTGAAAACAAAAGCTTGTGGTCATTTGCATTAAAAGAGCTTATTTTGCAGTAATAAGATCTTCAGCATTAGTTTTACCAAGAAATGTCACCACTGCGGAAGTCCCCCCAGGAAAATGCAGCCACCGAGGTATAATTACATGATTGTAAGCCAACTCTACTGTTATAGTGAGGCTGCACGCTTCAAGACACGGACAATTAGAAAGTCACTGTAATTATGTGTGTAGTTTGGGGTGGATTCGCTTACATTTACAACTGAGGGAGAGAGAAACAGAGGACTTTGTAATAATAATAATAATTAAAAAAAACAACTTGAGCTGTTAGCATGTTCTACGCTTGGACTTTCATATCTGATTAAATTATTGGTTAAATAATAATGTTTTCATGCTGTTTGCTTACTGTACAGTGAAAAAGGAAAATATGGAAACTGACAAAATTCACAATCGGGACCATCGTTAAATAAGCCCTGAACTAGTTATTTCACATCAATTATAATTATTTTTTTGAAAATAAAAGGCAACACGTTTTTGTTTAAAAAAAAAGGTCAGTGGGATCAGAGCTTTAAAGTTGGTTAAACGTTACACCTCTTGTGCCATATGCTTTCACCAAGTAGCTGCACCAAGTCTCTGGAAGAAAGGGGGCACTATCCGGTTTGTAAAGGAATAGAAATGCTGAGTCTATGCAGAAGGAAGACCAAGAATACATTTAGTTACAAGCATTATAATACTTTTAGTAGCAGTGGGGAGGTGATCTCCACACAAAAAAAGATTGTATTGTATGTCTTTATTTATGTAGCGCCATTAATGTACATAGCGTAAAAGATGTTAAAAACTGCTCATGGTGAATATGACAGACATTAACTTCACATAGACATGTATTAGGCTACATTATTTTTCCTCAAGGGACTGGTGATTTAAAAATACATATTTTAGTATCGTTTCTTTGTGCATATCATTTTCACAAAGCGTTTCATTCTGGTAACAGAAGTGAAAAAGTATTAAAGGCGCAATTAATGCGCTTTTTACATTTATTATTATTTTTAACATAGGATTGAAGCAGGGGGTCTCCGGAGACCCCATTCATTTCAGCTCTGGGGGCTCCCTGCTTCCAGAAGGGGGTGCTGGTATATTGGCAAAGTTTAAAGCCCCATGGCACGTGGGCCAATAGGAAGCCGCACTTGATGACATCACTGCTTCCTATTGGCCCGCAGGGCGCGGGAGCTTTGAAAAGCGGCCATAGCATTATCCCTGCTAGCCGAGCCAAAGCAGCTACCGGCGCCCCCCACGGAGGTATCTCCGGAAGCAAGGGGTCTCCAGAGCTGAAATTAATGGGGTTCAACTTCGGAACCCCCCTCCTGCTGCAATCCTATGTAAAAAATATAATAACAACAAATATATATATATATATTATTTTTTAATGTGCATGGATTGCCGCTTAAACGGTGTCTTGCCAGGTGAAGATTAGAGGAAGGTGTGGACTCTGCACAACAACAACTTTGCAACTGTGAGAACGTGACTTGCTAAATGCTGTGATTCTTTGTACTCTTCCTAGCCTCCAATACCTGGGCAGTCTCTCCTCCTGCATCTTACAATGCCCTCCCTATTGCTTTTTCTGTTTACTGTTTCCTCACTCCTTTGTGAACGTCTCTGTCCTCTCCAAATTCCCCACTACCCACTGCAGCATTATTTATACACCTCTCTCCCAACAACTTCTTCACCCCTCAATAAAAGACACCCACACAAATCCTCTAGTCACACCCTCTATCTACCCTTCCCACTGCTGGGGATCTCCCCTAAGCCTGAACCCAGACATACACACCTGATCTCACCCATGCCTTCCTGCCATCTCTTCACCTGTAAATGATGTTAACTTCTGATTTTATACTGACTAACCTTAAAACTCGCCCCACAAATCAAGCATCCCAATAGACTGCACTCATGGCTATTGTCCCACAGTCACTCCTACCACCCATTGTGACCAAGCACTGCGATCTACAGCACTTATTCCCTCATCTGCTGTCTCTAAGTCTCCCATCATACCACTTAGATTGTAAGCTCTTCGGGGCAGGGATTCCCTTTCCTATTGCCTGATTTTGCTGTGCTTATTGTATTATAATTCCCCGTACTGTGTTTTGTGAAGCGCTGAGTATACTTTTGGCGCTATATAAATAAAGACATACAATACAATGGCTTTTGGCGAGTTCTTGCACATAAAAGTCAAACAAAACCAGAGCCTTCGCTTCTTATCAGAAAGCAGTCGGGGTCCTTCAGGAACTATTAAATGTAAAGAGCCATTCCACGGATAACGCTTTGTTGACCATGTGTAATAGGCCTGCTGTTAAAAGCTGAAGACTGTATTAAGAACATTTTGTAAACCAACACTTGAACACTACAGTAAAGCGTTATGTTCTACTTCTATAAAATACAATTTGAGGCTTTCAGGATTTCATTTGCTAATAACCCACACAGGCATGCCACTAACCTATGATGTCATTGTTTCAACAGCTGTTTCTAGGTTTGTTGAATACGAAAATCCTCTTGTCCCTTGGGTTTGCAGTAACTTTACCTTCTTTGCCAAGTGTTTGAAGCTGGGGTGCTGAAAGCCTATTCAGTCTACATTCTTCCAAACATGAGAGCTAATATGTTTTGCAGACTATAGTATCTTGTATGTTCCAAGGGGGTATGTGGGAAATGTTGGGGTAATTCAATAGGTCTTGTCAACAGCAATATTCTTGGGCTCGAAACTAAATTAACATTTTCAGCACAAAGTATTTTTTTTCCCCCGTACTGCCAAATATAAATGTAATTTACATACATATACAATAACTCTGTAGCATTGTGCCGTCTGTATAGTCTCAATCTGTTGGAAAAAATCTTTTACTGGAGGTCCAATTCTTAGAAGATGGACAGCAAATAAAAATACCACTTATGAACACATTCATGTCTCAGACAGGTCAACAAACTTGTCTGAGACATGCGAATGTGCTCTAAGTGGTATTTTTATTTGCGATACACGACGGTGGAGATTTTTTGGCACTTTCTTACTCAGCAAAACTTACTTTGTGTCTGGTTAGAAGATGGAAGGAAAAACCTAGTTATAATGGCACTCTTTCCACTGCCAATTTGTGACACTGGCTCCCAATGCATCATACTTGTGTCCTACACACCTCACATCAGATTGTAAGCTCTGAAGTCAGTAATTTATTGGACTTGTAAACTGTAGTATGAAAAGAGCTGCATAAAACTTTAAAGTAGATCAAGAATTATTATGAATTTAGCAACTTCAGTGGCATAATTTTTTTTTTTTTTTTGAAGAAGAAGATCAACTCTCCCTCTTCCGGGGGTGTTTTTCAACCAGGGTTCCTAGGAACCTTAGGGTTCCCCAGGCATCCCTTATGGGTTCACTGCAATTTCAGGTGATTTTAAAATTGTACCAAATACAGAAGAATTTACAATGCATCTGATCTCAGACACACTATAAGAGAGGGTTGGGGTTGATCTCAGATGCGCCATTAGGGAAGGTGGGGGTTCCTCAGAATTTCACACAGGGTTCCTTAACCAAAAAAGGTTGGAAACCACTGGGTTAGGCAATAACAAAACATTTCCCGCATTAAAGATATAAAAAAAAAAGAATCATGATTATATTTATCGTGATAAATATCTGTCAGATGAGGAGCATAGAAAAGAACACCGAACACACAAAAACAGAAGACATCAATAACTATTAAGTTGAAAGCCTTGTTCAAAATAAATGAATAATGGGGAAGGTATTTAGTCTTAACATTTATTACAAATATAAAAGTGTTCTTACATATACTACATTTTAAAATAAATAAAAATACCACTGCCTCCCTCTATGTCTGGACATCAGATAAAAGGGTAAAGAAGGGAGTTATGGGAATGGGGTACAACACAGGACAAGGTGATTGTAACAGGGGACTTATCCCTGTTCACAAAGGTGCCTCTAATCCAGCAGTGTGGTGGTTAACTGCTGGTAGCAAATTAACTAGCACCCCCTGACTGAGTACAGGTAGTAGAAAAAGCCTGCCTTTGAGACAGGAAGTCACTCCTCCTTTGCTCACGTGTGAGCTGACCTGTGGAGACAGAGCAGAGGTTCTTGAGTCACAGGAGAGACTGACCAAAAGAAACCCAGATCTCTGGAGCTGACCGGTCTTAAGCTCTGCACCGCAGAGCTGATTTTCAAGACACAGGGAAAACTTCTAAACCTGTATGCTGACCAACCCTGGAGACAAGGGAGCTGAAGCAGGGACAGTGAAGATTTTCCCTCCAAGAAACAGATAAGACTTTCAGTATTAAGAGGCTGCTTATATCTGCTTATTTTCATGTTATGTGTTTGGGCTGGGAGAAGCTTAACTAATGGAGATGTGAACTGATTGCAAGGATTTCACTAGAAATACTCCCAAGTGATTAGAAGCTTTGTTCCCCCCCCCTATTTTTGGATGAATTTCCTGATGAAAAGGAAAAGGCACAATAAAGCCTTATTATAATTTCACATTATAAACGACTCCAAGTGTGTACCTCTGTAAACGTCCATCCACAGTGATCCTGCAGGAAAGGGAGGAGTGCTGCAGGTATCAGCAAAGGAGGCGAGGACGGGTGCCTGCAGTACTGTACAACTGGCAGCTCTGGCTTCTCTAAAGCTACATCACAAACTACAAGTCATTAGCTGTCTGTAAAACAATGACTCATGGCTGACAGCAATACCGCATTAAAGCAGCAGAACATACTGCAATGCGTTTAATTATGTAATTTTTAATTGATTGATAGAACCGTGTTAATTTCAGCTCCGGGGACCCCCCACTTCCAGAGATACTTACCTCCGTACGGGTGCTGGTGTCCCTGCAGCCAAGGAACTGTGTGCCTAACAGAATGGCGGCTTTAAATGTCCCATATCATGCGGGCCAACAGGAAGCTGTGATGCCATCCATCGCGGCTTCCTATTGGCCCGTGTTACCGAGATACCGGAACCCTCTACGGAGGTATCGCAATACAGCATGTTCTGCTGCTTTAAGAGATGTTTCAAATATATACGTATTGCCATTTTTTATTATTACCGCGGTATTACCATCACACAGGTAGATCGCCCAACTCTATTGAGCTACCCTTTTCCCCGATGACTGCCACCAGAGTTTTGGGACCCAGAGATCACATGGCGTAGACTGCCAACCAATGTCGGAAACGGAAGTGGGAAGAGGGGGGGGGAGAAAGAGGAAGAACGGGACACTCCACTTTCATTTTCGATTGGGCCGACCCCCTCGGCACGGTCGGCCTGATCATGCCCTAGAAAGGGAGCATTTTTAGCATGACATACCATGTACATCATTACGGCATTGCACAGGTTAAAATAATAAAACATTTTATGTAGCATGTCACAATTGCCCAAGATTTTAATCTTTCAGCTTTTTTACGACTGTAGATATATTCAGGGTCAGGCAGAGGTGGAACTCGTTTGTTTTGGGGAAGAACTAAACATGGTGATCTTAGAGGAGCTATTTGTCACTGATATAAAATGTTCAACCTTTGTCAGAGCCATGTGGGACAGAACAGAAATCAGATACAGAGGAGGCGAAGCACCGGATACACTGACCTTGCATTACATATATTATTTAGACTATAGGGTTATAGGTGTGCCAGGCCTTTTCTTTACTTTGTTATGGGCTTAGAATGGGCCAACAAAGATTGACATCCAGTTCACGTTACCACTTTATTTCTACGTGTTCTTAGGTAACACCCAAGAGATAACTCGTACTCTTGTCATAACATGTTAATATGTATAGGGAGAAGAACTCGGAAATGTTTGAGACCAGAACCTCCTATTTTATAACACACATTTTGGCCCCCGCAATGCTGTAATGTAATAAGGCCATCAGTAGGCACCCTCTTATAGGGTAATGGCACCATATCATAAACCCAAAAGCAAAACAAGTGCAAATTGTTTTGAGTATATTACAGTCTAGACAAGAGGTGCGCAAACTGGGGAGCGCAAAATGTTCTTGGGGGTGGGGCGGCGGGCTTACAGAGGCCCTGTGCTCTTGCCCAATGCATTTAAATTAAATGTTGGGGGGAGCGCACTAGGCCTCTGCAAGTTCCCTTACCTCGTCTCCGCCGGCTTCTGGCAACGTGGCGTCAAATGATGCTGCAGGTCACATGACGTCAGAAAGCCGCAGACAATGCACATACATTAGTACTACACCTCTTGTGGTAATTACGGTACACAAGGATAGATGGACAGAAAGGTGAGACACATTTATTTTAGGGACTCCGTTTGATTTTTGGCCATGAGTAGCTGAACACCAAGCTACACTTAAACCCAGCACATCTCCCAGCTGGAAGTCTCCCCTGTGCATTCCACAGAGCACCTGCAGGAGGGGGGGGGGGGGGAGAGGTCTTGAGGGCTGGAGTTGAGAAACTCTGCCCTAAGGTTATAGATTACAAAAATGTCATTTGATTCAAAGTCAAATACAAACAATGATATACACCCTTAAATGCACATGCTAATAGCTGATTAGAAACACTTGCAGGCAGCAGACTGGGCCATATTGGCCCATCTATTATACCCATTTTCCCAAATTGCTGTAAAACCTTAGATGCCATTTGTGCCCAAATGTACCAAGCAGTGCTAAACCGCAAGATACTTTATGGCCCATTGCAACAAATGGTCCTTATGGGGCCTTACAATTTAGCACCACTTTGTAGAAATAATCCTTGATCTCTTGCTTCCCCACCCCCCCCCCCATATTTAGATACCCATGTGTGTATTTAAAAGTTCAAACAACTCTCTCTTATTTTTTTATATAGTCACCCCGATACCGTGTACATTTCTCTATATTATAACCAACAGGATTAGTCTGACCACTTTGCTGCCAGTGGGGCATGGAACGTGCTGCTGGTACCTCCAGCTGTAATGGGGTTACGTCTATAGAGTATGCATGTGAACAAACATGTTAGTGCTCAATCGTTCCTATCGTACATGGAACAGGATATTCAGCATTAATAATAATAATAATAATTGTATTATATATAGCGCTTTCCTCACAATGGGACTCAAAGCGCTTCCCCATTACAGTATAGCGTGCGATACAGAGCACATAGGATTGTTACAGACGCAGTCCTTGCCCAGAAGCTTACACTCTAGGTTTGTGGTGCCTGAGGCACAGGGAGATAAAGTGACTTGCCCAAGGTCACAAGGAGTCGACACCAGGATTTGAACCAAGCTCCCCTGATTCACACTCTGTCATTGTTTTGCGTCAGCATCTTCACTCACCGAGCCGATCCATCTCCCAATACAGTGCGCCTTTACAGGGGACTCGAGATTGCTGTATTTGAGATGTTATATGTGGGCATAACAGCAATATGTGACTGCAGTATTTGGTTTATGTCAGACATACCCAAGCTACAGCACTGCACTACAATCACAATCCCTTCCAAGAGTAACACGCCCCCAAATTGTTGCAGTGCAGCTCTTGTAGCCATATTCAGAATGAAACATGCACTTTTGTGTTACCTTCCATAAGATCTTTAATATGTGGCATTGATGTGACATGGTTTTGTCTTTAATAGAGGAAGCCGTAGCTTACCTTTAAGGCAACATAATGATCTAAGCTACAGATCGATTGGCGAAGATCCTGCTTCCCAGGGCACTCAATCTGGCCTCCTATTTCAAGAGAGGAGGTGCTGTGGCTTCCTAAATAGTTGCTATAGCAACCCAAGAAAGCTCATTAAAAAAAGGCATGAAGTGTGGGTGGAATTAACAAAAAAATGCAAGAAGTATTTATTTCTACACAACCGATTTATTTAAAAAAACACCCCCACAGGATGTTGACGGTAATGCTGCTTTAAGACTAAAAACCTTCCTACTTTGTGATAATCCGACACCCCCTGAAGACTCCTAACATGCTAATCTACACTCTGCCGCACCTTATATTGGGTATATTATGCTTTTTTTTCTGAGAACACAGTAAGAATGCCTCAAAAAGGGGCTCATGTAGACATCATGGCGCAATGTCTTGTATATAATGTATATGTAGCTATGCATTTGTAACCATGTATTATTTGTCATCTTAACTCTGTGCCCAGGACATACTTGAAAACGAGAGGTAACTCAATGTATTACTTCCTGGTAAAACATTTTATAAATAAATAATATATTACATCATCAATGTACAAATGTCCCGTTGGTTACATGAAGATACTGCAACCTGCACAGATAATGTGAAATGTTGATACGTTATAGGTGCGACGGATGGCGAGACAGTGGCTGGAATTCTTACCTGAGATCATAGAACGGAGATACACGTTGGGCTCAACTCGTGTACGATCCAAGTCCCCCCAAGGGCCTAAAATTAGAACGAAGATGTTAAAGCACCAATGCTTTGGGGGGACAAAAAAGAAGTTTCCTCGCCAGGTAAAAAGCAGGGGGGGGGGTCTCCGGAGCTGAACAGTGTTCATTCCAGGTCCGGAGACCCCCTGCTTCCCGAGATACTTGCATGTAAAAGGGATCTCTTCTGTTTAAATACCCGTGTCATGCAAGGGATGATGTCTCGGCTTCCTATAGGCCCGCGGGACCTTTAAACCACCACATTCTGTGCCCAGCCGGAGCTGCTGCCGGCAGCCCCTTCAGGAAGATGTATCTCGGAAAGCAGGGGGTTGCCCGAGCCAAAATCAATGCGGTTCAGCTCCAGAGACCCCCTGCTTCCAACATAGTAAAAAAAATAAAATCAACAAAAACAAGAGGTAATGATTCTTTAAGAGTTAAATTCACACTGTATATCATATATGTTTTATGCGTACTGCTCTCTAACTCGGAGCGGTTCACTGCAATACTGGAATCTATGCTCAGCGAGTAATAATCTGTGGCAGGGGTTCTCAACTCCAGTCCTCAAGACCCCCCAACAGGTCAGGTTTTCAGGATATCCCAGCTTCAACACAGGTGGCTCAATCAGTGGCTCAGTCGAAAATTGAGCCTCTGATTGAGCCACCTGTGCTGAAGCATGGACTGATTGCATCACCTGTGCTTAAGCAGGGATATCCTGAAAACCTGACCAGTTTGGGGGGGGGGGTGAGAAATGGAGTTGAGAACCCCATCTCTATGTAACACATGCACTGTGATATTTGTGTTTGAGCTGTACAAAATTAGTGTTTCATTTGAATTAAGAAATCTAGAAATATATTCTGAATTAAAATAACAGGTTTGTTCTGCAAACAAAGAGCCCCCCTCACACTGCTCCCTCCAGGGATATAAAAATGGCCACCAAATCGCACAGGAAGCCACAACGTCATTGGTTACGGCTTTCCATTGGATGGCCATTAAAATACACTAGGAAAACCCCAGTATTTACACAGGCGCGTAGCTCAGAAGTCGGGGAGTTTCCAAAGGTAAATAGCGTGACTGAGCTTCGGAGTGCCTGTTGGTTCCAAAAATATTATCTTTTGATTTTAGGCGGGACTCCAGCTTTAAGTTATCATATGCTAAAACAGGGACGTTTATCCCAGCGTAATCATGGACTGAAGGCAGTACAGGCAGACTCAGACATGTTTAATAGGCAGCTGCAATGTGAGAGATAAGATGCTGCCAACATCTTCTCCCCTAGCATCACTCTGAAAAGATCTGGCAAAATACCATGATACGAGAAAATGACTGGCAGAGGAATCTTCTCCGCAGTGGGACAGATCTGACAGGCTGGGGCTCAATTAGGGATGGGCCTGTCATTGCTGAATTTATCTTGTTTATGACAGAAAGTGACAGCAGCAAAGATTAACACTTCATCCAAAAAGCCACGGCCCTCAAACTCCTCAGTACGTACAGGAAAAAGTGGCTTCTTCCCAGCCTTGTGCTAATCCAGCCAAAGAAAAGCCATTCTATTTGTATCTCACTATGTCAGAACTTGTGTGTGTTTATATTATTGTAACTAGGACTTTTTCAGCTGGGGTCCCGGTACGTGCCGGAGCAAACACGGGCGATAGTTACGCTAATGAGACCCCTTCAACGTGTCTCTGAAATGAGCTCACTTTGGTCCTAGGAGGGATCGCCTCTTTAAAGGACTTCAGGATCATTATACAAAGTTCATTTGTGGTGGTACCAATGGGATTAAAACATTCTTCTTAACATATGTTCTGAAAATAATTTGAAATCAGCAAAAACCCAAAAGAACTCCAATGTTAATATCTACATGAATGTCTAATGTTGTTGAGAATCAGAAAACACACAAAGGTTGTCACACTGCAATATGTGCATGTGTATTTATTCCCAGATAGTGAATAGAAAAGGAAGAGAAAGAATAGGTTAGTGAGGCCGCCGTGTTATAATTACAGATCAGACAGTGTTGCATTGCCGATTGATTAATGAGCTATATAGTAGCCTTTTCTGCTGAGCAAATATTGAAGCATGCCATTTTAAACCATCCACAAAATAACTGTATTAAAAACCAAAATCACAAATAAATATAGCAACTGTGGAAAATAGAAACAGGGAAAAAACATTTCTCAGCCCTATATTCTGACTCCATCATCTCTGCTCTCTACCACCTTCCACTGCACAATCTACCAGGTATGTATGTATGTATGTAATTGATATAGCTCCAACTGTGTACTCAGCGCTTTACAAATACAGTACAGGGGATTATAATACAATAAGCGCAGCAAAGTCAGACAATAGGAAAGGAAATCCCTGCCCCGGAGAGCTTACAATCTAAGTGATAACTGTACCTTCATACCTGTGAAAGCCCACTGGGTTACACATTGTGCCAGATGGGTTTCAACTCCCACATTTTAAAATGCATAAAAACAGAGCAAGTATTACAGGGGTAAGTGAACACTTAGATTGTAAGCTCTTCGGGACAGGGACTCTTTCCTATTGTTTTGTCTGAAGCGTTTATTCCCATTGTGTTATAAAATTATGTCACATGTATTATAAAGTGCCAAGTACCCGAATGGCACTATAAACGTGTATATATATATATATATATACACACACACACACACACACACACAAACACATATATACATACATACACACACAGTACGTACATTCTCTGCTGCAACAAAAACCTCTAATTTGCTATCAACTAAACAATTAAAGCAAACCAGTGTGAAGTCTCAGAACATGAAATAACTGCAAAACTAACACAAGAAAACATTTTTCCAATTGCAGAATGCAATAAGACACACACACACACACACACACACACACACACACACACACACACACACACACACTTCTAAGTTACAATTTCTTGTGTAACACTTGCACAGCTGTATAAGACTCAGACACACAAGCTATCACAGCAATGCTTTGATAGCATGGGGCCCTTGAGTGTCAGGATATAGAAAAGGCAGCAGTTGTTGGCTGTGAAAACAGTCTGATACAAACCAGATGGGGGACTTACTTGATGGGCAACACAAAGGAAAACAATTGGCTCATTCAACAAAGTCAGACCACTGCCCCAGAGACTTAACAGAAGACAATAAGTCGGCCAGAGCTGAAGCAAACACGAAACAGCAACGCCTGAAATGGATTTCTTCTCACACTCCGATGATATGAAGTTATACTTATTTAGCGTTACTTTTATCATGACTTTGCGTGCGTCGCCTCAGAGAAATACGTGCTATATAATAATGGCAGAATGTTATTTAATAGATTACAGATGCACAGGAGTTCAACGGACATGTGTCTTATTTCCAGCCAGGATTACGTTTATAGGTGCAGCCACTTAAAGTGGACGAGGGGGGCATATTGATACCCAACCCTACCCACAGACTTTGCAGGTCATTTAAAGCCACTTAGCTTGAAGCTATCAAATGTCTTGGCTTGCACTGGTCTGTAAGGAAGCATATGGTCAATAACAACTGTTAGCATAAAAACCTTGTTAAAAAATATATAAATAAAAAAAAATCACCAAAAGTTTGCTTTAAAGCTGCAGACAGAGCCCAATATCCTGTTTAAAAAAAAAAAAAAAAAAATCAATTCTGTACTATGAGAAAATACCTGTAGCAATTAAAAACAAACAAACAAAAAAAACGCTGTATGACATTTTTTTTATGTATTCTAATGTAACAAGAATTTTTGGTTTCTATAGCAACCATTTACAAAGTCACATCCCCTTCCTGTTCTGATGGGCACACCCCTTTTTGAGCCCTGCCCTCTCTCTAGCAGTGCACCAATTGTATCTAGTGTCTGCCTGGTCACATGATCTTCCCCCACAGAACTTTGCATCTTTGGTCCTCTTCTGCTGCACCGACAGCCGTTAAGTGAATCCCCGAGCCGAATCTTCGATCGGCAACTTAGCCAAATACTTATTGTGTGGATTGTATTGATGCACATATTAAACGGGGAAAAAATAAAATAGGAAAAACACGCCAGCTTAGACTTTGGCTTTAAGTTGTTATTAAAGTCCTTTCTAGAGCAGCCGCATGTTCATCTCCAGTATATTGCTTGCTCATATTAACGTGCATGAGGTATAAACTACAGAGAAGAAAAATACATAAAAATGAAGATGTGTGCGCACGCTCGGCCTGGCTAAGAGTTTGTCTCCCATCTTCCTCCGTGTTTCTCAATCACACACTTGGGAGCGAAAATCCCCAACACAGAACAATATCCATATGATGAAAATGCTGTAGGCACAGTGGGACAGAGCATGTAACCCCTTGAGCGCCCTATGGATGATCTACAATTCGTCTATGTTTATTTCCCAGGGCAGATCGCTACCACCACTCCACGGGACTCTCGTCTTCCATTCAAGTCGGACTGGGAGTGGTTCAGCCTAGCCTCCAGGCACTCCAGGGGTTAGTATACCTTCTAAATCTAGCATGGCTAGAAGACGACTGATTGCTTCGGAGATCGAATAGTTAACATATACATGGCCCAACTACTCTGCCCATACCCCCAATGCAATGTCAAAACCCTAGACCAGGTGTGTCAAACCAGGCAGGCATTTAGCATATCCACGCTCTAGGCTGGTTTTACACCCAAGTGGTAATGTAATTATACTGGACATAACGCATACATGGCTAGGAACGATAGGAGACAGGGGAATCCTGGCCTGTGGCCTCGGTAAGAGGGGAAAAAATGCTAGGCAACTACTGAGCCATTTCACTGCCGCGTGGAACCTGCTTAGCAACGCGGGGTGGGTTCCTCTGGCAGGGAAAGGGTTCATTTAACCTTGAAAAAGTACTAGAAAACAAAGCCAGGTGCATTTGCTATGTGACGGCGTAAGGACAAGAATTGAAACATTCCAGGGTTTATGCACCAAGACAGGGGTGGGCTACCAACAGCTTCAGCACAGGTGGCTCAACCAGTGGGTCAGTCTTTGACTGAGCCACCTGTGCTGAAGCCGGGATATCCTGAAAACCTGACCTGTTGGTGGCACTTGGGGACTGGTGTTGCCCACATCTGCGTTAAGAGCCTTTTTCTTTAAATTATAAAGTGTGCGTCAATTTTAGTGCTAAAAAACAGTGCAAACCTTCACGCGTTTGTGCCCGGAGGCTTCACACAGACGACACAGTCCGTTGTCTGAAAGGAATGTTGACACAAGGCGTCGCACTGAATACCCGATTGATACAATTTAAATTAAAACAGAATGGTGTCATTTTTTTTTTTAACATTTAGAACTAGCGTTATTAACCCTGTGTGCGTGCCCCGAGACGTACCTCCGGCATGGTATCAGGCACAGCCGGGCCCTCCCCCGCGACACAGCAGGGATCTACACAGATGACAAATGGAAGGGGGACGGCTTTTCCCATACCGTCATCAGTGACAGAGCGGTCGGGTGGGCCGTGGCACTCATAGGGTTAAATATCAATCATTAGTGTGTTATTATTTAGAATAGCCGTACTGTGAGAATAATACAGCGAGTTAAGAAGATGGATTCTGTACATGAAGTGCTACGTATACTTCCAGAATATATCTTTACGTAGGAATACTGCTACCAAAACGCGTGGTGTAATCCTCACCCAGACCGTAGTCGGGGGATCTTGCATCTCACATTTTTGCTGTTCAATGAATCAGATAATTTACAAAAATGCTGTTTTCACGTTCTCTGGTGGGTTTACTTCCTCTTCCTCCAAGCGATATCTCTACTCTGCACAAATGGCTGACAGGAAGTACAAAGTGCACCTGTCCTGATTTTCAGGGGGGTTTGAGCACAACACATGAACACAGGCATTTCTGGTAAAGCTACTAAAGGGAAGGATCAAAGGCTTTAACAAGTGGGGTTTGCCCAGTTTGAATCTAGTGCTAATTCTTTGTGAAAACTACTTACTCTCCAATTCAGGGGTTGCCAACTCTAGACATCAAGGGCCACCAACAGGTTAGGGTTTAATTAAGGATATCTCTGCTTCAGCACAGGTGGCTCAATCAATGGCTCAGTCTTTGACTGAGCCGTCTGTGCTGAAGCAGGGATATCGTGAAAACCTGACCTGTTGGTGGCCCTTGAGGACTGAGTTGGCCCCTCCTGCTATAATCCTTAGGCACCAAAATGAATTTGCAACTTAAAATAAACTTGCTCTGGTCAGAGGGTAATTCCTGCAAATAAGCAGTCAGTGCTATATAAGAACAAACAGCATAACCTCATAGTGCTGATCTAAAGGAAATAGCAGAATATTCAACACAGAGGACTGTCACTAAACAAGGGAACCGAAACATACATGGAGTTAGTATTGCGTCTTTTAATGTTATTGTTTAGTCTCTGAAATGTAGTTGCGCTGAAGTAATCTAATCAGTTTGTGCATGTGGGATGTGTTACTGGCACACGGCTTTAACGCCAAGTGTAACTCCGGAAATGAGCAACAGCTCACACGAGGACTGCATGATCTCAAGTTATCAGGTCCTGTCACACGCAGCCTTCACATGCAAGCAGTGCTGGCACACTGTGTGCTACTGATAACATCTTCCGCTGAATGAAATGCATTTGAACTCTGATTGCTACAATGCAGGGAAGTAGACTAGCAGTGACCCTTAACACAGGGGGCTCCATTTACATGTTCAAGAGGCAAGGTCCATTTCTTTTTAATGTTCAAGTTCTGGTCAGGAGTGGCCAACTCCAGTCCTCAAGGGCTACCAAATGCTCAGGTTTTCAGAATATCCCTGCTTCAGCACAGGTGGTGCAATCAGTGGCTCAGTCGAAGACTGAGTCACCTTTGCTGAAGCTGGGACTGATTGAGCATTCTCTGCTGAAGCTGGGACTGATTGAGCCACCTGTGCTGAAGCTGGGATATCCAGAAAACCTGATCTGGTGGTGGCCCTTGAGGACTGGAGTTGGCCTCCCCTGATATAGGTTGAATAGATTTACAGCCCACAACCACATGCCCGATAATACCTTCTGCACGTAAGAGAAGATATGGAGCCCAAAGCCAATACCTTTTCTCTCCTCAGAAAGTTGTAGAATTAGGGCTAAAACCCAAAAGGAGCAGACAGGATACGCGTTCATGTCTGATGTGGTACAGCATGAGCAGGGAAATCAGCCGAGTTCCTGACAGCGCTGGTGCACGGAACAGACTAAGCTACTGCAATATACATCCAGAATGTTTACAGGTGATGATCTTATGAATTCATTGCATCCAAACAATATAAAGCATACCACTTGTGATAATAAACGGTGGCACTTGTGGGGGGCTAATGGAAAATGTACAGATGATGATTTGCATGAGCTTTAAAGACTACAACATACTCTTATTCATTTGAAGGTAGGACAACGTCTCTTTAAATCTTCTGTACATCACCGAACATGGTTATGGATGAAGAACAACCAACACGTTTACTAGAACATTGTACTTCAGTGTGTGCTGGAATATACACTGGTGGCAGATTCAGCTCTCTGACGTCACATCCTGACCCAATCTTCTACTTCCAGAACCCCCTGAAAACACTTTTGTTCAAGAGAACGACATACATACGAAAACAAACGAACAAAAAATGCATAGAATTAAAACCCATCTGCTAGCTTCTTATCACTGTGTAGCTTCTTATCACTGTGATATAACCAGGCTAGCATCTTATCACTGTGATATAACCAGGCTAGCATATTATCACTGTGATATAACCAGGCTAGCATCTTATCACTGTGATATAACCAGGCTAGCATCTTATCACTGTGATATAACCAGGCTAGCATCTTATCACTGTGATATAACCAGCCTAGCATCTTATCACTGTGATATAACCAGGCTAGCATATTATCACTGTGATATAACCAGGCTAGCATCTTATCACTGTGATATAACCAGGCTAGCATCTTATCACTGTGATATAACCAGGCTAGCATATTATCACTGTGATATAACCAGGCTAGCATCTTATCACTGTGATATAACCAGGCTAGCATCTTATCACTGTGATATAACCAGGCTAGCATCTTATCACTGTGATATAACCAGCCTAGCATCTTATCACTGTGATATAACCAGGCTAGCATATTATCACTGTGATATAACCAGGCTAGCATCTTATCACTGTGATATAACCAGGCTAGCATCTTATCACTGTGATATAACCAGGCTAGCATATTATCACTGTGATATAACCAGGCTAGCATCTTATCACTGTGATATAACCAGCCTAGCATCTTATCACTGTGATATAACCAGGCTAGCATCTTATCACTGTGATATAACCAGGCTAGCATCTTATCACTGTGATATAACCAGCCTAGCACTTTCAAGCTTATTACACTAGTTTCTAAAAGTTATTGAAAATGTCTCTTCCAAGGCCATATGCATTGAAGACACCTTCTAGTAATATAGAACAAATAAACATTGTATGCAAACTAAATTTTGTCATACTACAACATAAAAAAAAAAAAAAAAAAAAAAGAATACCAAACAAACGAATGTTTCCCTCACTTTACCACGACCATGCATCACAGCCATCCAGTTGAAATGTGTGTTGGCCGTTTTACTGGATACAAATCAACATTTAAATCTCAATCCTCTGATGAGACAAGACCTGTTTCTTAGCCATTATATCCAAAACATATCTCCGTACTTTTAAACAATGATTCTAAACTCAAGTTTGGAAAATGTTACATAAAACATTAGAATTACGAGTGTTGATCTCCGAGCCATAATGCAAACATTCGGTGTAGGCCTGTGGGCAGAAGTTTTTCAGGAACATTGGCAACAATAGTATTTTTTTTTTTTCATCGTCATTAATTCTGAATGTACGCACAATGATCACGTAAACTCGTCACCAAGTCCTTTTGGTGCCATCTGCTTCCATTCAACCTCATCCAGGATCAGAGCCAAAATGATAACACACATTCTGTTTCGTCACTTATCCCCCCAAAAAACCCACACAGGCCTAGTTAGTCAGCAGAAGTACACAAACATATAAAGTTCAACAAAGAATGGATTTTAAAATCGGAGTGACAGGTCATCCATTTTTCAGTGTTGGAAAAGTGGACTCTTAAAGCAGCAGTTAAAGCTGCCAGGTTTTTTTTCCCATTCAATATCTACACACTGACAAGTGATTAGTTAAGCTGCCCATCGATCCGTTCTCCTGTGATATAATCGGCAATAATTCGGCTCCGGGGTTCTTTAAATCACTGTTGGTGCTGCAGAAGAGGACCAAAGATGCAAAGCTCCATGTGGAAGATCATGTGACCAGGCAGTCACTAGATTGGTGCACTGCTAGAGAGAGGGCAAAAGGGGAGTACCAGAGCCTGTCTTAGAAGAGGAAGGGGATGTGACTTTGTAAATGGTTGCTATAGAAACAAAAATGCTTGTTACATTAGAATAGATTAAAAATGTCTTTTAAAAAATGCTACAAGTATTTTCTTATAGTACAGAACTAATTAAAAAAAACAAAAAAAACACACGTAGGATATTGCATGAACTGCAGCTTTAATCTTAAATTTATTCTACATAACCATAAAAAAATAAATAAAAAGAAAGTGAAGGTTACCATATCCCTAACTTTTCAAGGTCAGACGTAGACAATGAGAAATATACACCCAAGGATGGCTCAGGCTGGGGTCTGATCAAAGCAGCCATTAGAATCGAATTCTCGCTCATGTATTAAATATACTGATTCCGTGACAATACCTTCTAAAAAATAGTTTGCGAAAACGCCATCTTTCATTTCCCTTGGCCCAGGACTCAAAACCAACACGTTTATGGCTGCCTTTCCCACGAATGCAGCTCATCGCATACCCATCAAGGCCTTTTTTTCTACAAAAAAAGATGTCGGAAACTCATGAAGCCAAACAAATATTCGTCAACTTGTCTGGAACAGAGACACCAAAGGGTGAGAAGAAAGATGGGTTGTGATGCGCTGACCCACAGACAGAACCTACGCTGTGTGCTACAGACACAGGGCTCTGCCTGATGCCGCCCTGAGAAAATGTGGTCCTCACCAACCACTGCTCTTACTTCCAAAAGGTCTTTATTGGAAAGCCTGCAAAGTGACTCTTCCAAAACAAAGGTCCAGTTCAGTTCATTTCAGTGAAACCCTGTTTGAATTCATAGGGCTGAGACAATAAGCTGCCCTACCCACTAGCCAGCTACAAGAATGGCTTAGTTCATTTCCCCTGCCTCGAGTTAAAATACACACACCCTGTGTACTGCCCCCTGCAGCAAGTTGGGATTTAAAGGTGCATTCACTCTTGGGTCAAAACGAGAGACAGACCGCTTACTGTTGTAATCACTCTTTAGTTGTTCGACTAAACTTTTTCACCCTAATCGTTACATAGTTCTGTATTTTGCATGCGACAAAAACCCGGCTCCAACCTTAATACTTCATGTAAATTCCTTCCTGTTTCCTACAAACATCCACTCAATGTGGTCCTCTGTTGGCAACGAAGAGGGAGCATATGCAACAATGATAGTGTAAAATAAGGTGTTGCATCGCTGAATTCTTTCATTTCACTGCATCTGCCACACAAGAGGGAAACCCGCCGCCCTGAAACATCTCTCCTCGTAGCTGAGAATGAGTGTTACCTGTGGCATCGGGGGATGACTACTTTACTATATGAAACAGAAATAAGAACAGAGCAGGGGTTGTCCGCAACCATGCACAGGCAACCATACTCGGTATGGAGAACACTAGATTCCTTGCAGGCTGTTATGGCTTTATTGGTCCAGCAAAGATGATTATAGATATTTTTCAGGAGCTTTGAGAGCATGGGTGGCTAACTCCAGTCCGCAATGGCCACCTTAATCAGTGACTCAGTCAAAGACTGAGTCACTGATGGAGCCACCTGTGCTGAAGCTGGGATATCCTGAAAACCTGACCTGTTGGTGGCCCTTGAGGACTGGAGTTAGCCACCGCTATGGTTCGACCGTATAGGTCCCTTCTACACAAAGCAACAGACAATTAATGTGTGTGCGCAAATGTGCTTCTTTTAAAAAAAAAAAAAACAATCATATATAATTTATTTTTACAAAACGAACGTCAGCTGAACACAAGAAACCAAATTGGCTTTTTAATTGGACTATTATTTTAAAATACAAAACCGGCAATTTGTTACACGCCTAGCCAATAATGAGAGGGGTTTATAGCATACAGGGCATGGCTGTGCATTAATAGAACCAAAAAGATCACATTTTTCTGCAGCTGCCTGGCTCCGCAAGCTGCAATCAGGAAATCAGGCCCCGTAATGTCCTATCCACATCATAAATCAAAGAACCAAAAAAAAAAATGTTAAAAGACAGTTTCTTTATAAAGACCTCAAATACATGAAAATATTCCACGAGCCAACAAAAATGACTTCCAAGCGGCATTACGGAAACCGGTCTCTGTGGGTTTGCTGCAGCATAAATAATAAGACATTAAATCAACGAAAACATCTGTACACGCTGCGGAAAGATTAAACTCGGCCATCAAGCCCAAAATAGATATAAATTCTACCATAGTCTCCAGTTTGTCTACAGAAAGAAAAAAATACTTTTTGATTAATGATAAAATTGGTACTCGAGCATTAGGTGCACGTTTTTTAAATTAAGAAGAACATACCCTCTTCTGTTGCACACCAGCCGAAAAGCCTGGAAATAGTCTGAAGCCTATAAAATAGGAGGAGGGTATAGCAACACACACACACACACACACACACACACACACACACACACACACACACACACACACACACACACACACACACACACACACACACACACACACACACACACACACACACACACACACACACACACACACACACACACACACACACACACCTTTTCAGAGCTTATATGTGGCCTGAGCATTATCTACAATTACTTATACAGCGTTTTTAAAGAGATATTTTAATAGAGTGTGAACAGAACAAAACAAGGCACTCCATCAGATAAGCTCCCTCTTAGTGGGTGGGTAGCATCCTGAGCTGTAACCAAATGCCTAAAGCAGGGGAGGATAACTCCAGTCCTCAAGGGCCACCAACAGGTCTGGTTTGCAGGATATCCCTGCTTTAGCACAGGTGGCTCAATCAGTGGCTCAGTCTATTGAGCCACCTGTGCTGAAGCAGGGATATCTCAAAAAACAGACCTGTTGGTGGCCCTTGAGAACTGGAGTTGGCCACCCTTAGACCTAAAGACTCTTTGCATTACACTTCGGTGGCTACGAGACACGTGTGGCCGCCTATTTCCAGAATTGGTGGTTAAGAAGATACCTCCAAAATTTGGACAGACATCTTTTTTCCCCTTCTCTTCCAAAAGGGCTTCTACGCTGGTAATTTGTTGAAGTAATAAAAAAAAAAAAAAAGACAGTTTCCAGCATGTAAAACGTGTAAGCGATGTTCCGGATAGTGCTCAGTTTACGGCCCCATTTTCACGCTGTTGGCGTGTCACGGAGGATAATATTTCGCCAGTGTCCTGCCAGCAAACCCCCAGCACGTGTTTCTTCTCGTTGCCTTTCAATGACAGGCGCTGGGTTTCTCAGCCATTAGGGACATGAGAATGTGCTCTGCACAAAGCCATTTCTTCCAGCAGCGTTTGTCGGGGAACGGCACTTTCTTCTGGAGTTATTGTTCTTAATACTCTCAAAATAGGGTTTGAATATTTTCACTAAAGCGGCGTCCATGCTGCCAAAGATGGTGCGGAGGCGTGCACGCGGCGCGATTACAGTGCCTTAAGGCAATGATCGCGCCCATAGACCGCGCGACAGCAGGAGGCGAGGAATCGGTTCAATCTGACTCCTCGGCGTGACAGCCAGGTCACGTGGGCGAACCAGCTCCGTGACATCACAGGCACGCCCCTAGACACGCCCCCCACATTGCGTCTACCTTGTCCAGAAGACGCTCCGGCTAAATGCGGGTGACGTCATGCATGCACACACCTCTGCAAGGTCTTAGGCAGCATGGACGCAGTCTAAGTTTCTTCAAACCACAGACCACCCTCCCTCCCCCCAACAGAGATACTCTTTATGACAACATCCATTAATTATAAAGAGTAGACTTCATGTAAAACTCAGTGTTGACACCTGGTGGTGACGCATGCTATTTTTGGTGTAATTATGACTGTAAATTCCTACCATGGAGAGCAAATAAAGATACCCCTGGTGAGCAGTGTCGCATGTCTCAGAAAGCTGCAACCCTGCCCTTCCCCATTATCTTTTGGTATACAGTGCTTCCACTGCAGCCAGGGATTCTGGGTAATGACATGCAAATGAGCAAAGTGTCACCTTTTGCTTTATGTCCATTTAACATGGATCCATATTATGCCTGCCGCATTACACAGCTTTTCAACCAAGCCTGGGTTAAAGAAGTGCAAGCCAACAAACCTACTCAGACAGCAGTTTCGACCTCTTGGGTCTCATCAGTATGAGGTTGGTTATACTGGCTAGGCAAGGTGAAGCTGGAGTACATTTCAACCACACATTATCTAAGTCACGGGTGCGCAAACTGGAGGGGTGCGCAAACTGGAGGGGTGCACAAACTGGGGGTGTGTGCAAACTGGGGGGGTGCGGTGGTTACAGAGGCCCTGCGCTCTTCCGCAAAGCATTTCAATGAAATGCCGGGGGACCGCGCCAGGCCTCTGTAAGTACCCTTACCTAGTCTCGTCAGTTTCGGCCTACGCATCACCATGGCAACGCAGCGTCAAATGATGCAACGTCACATGATATCGCTGTGTCATTTGGCACAGGAGATAAGCTGGGGTGGGGGATGTGCATGCGCTGGGGAGGGGGGGTGAGGGGGAAGTGGAGGCAGGGGGGCGCAGGGGAAAAAGTTTGCGCACCCCAGACCTAAGTTATGGTAGGTAAAGAATGTGAGAAAAACCCTCCATCTTACAGTGTACAGCAAGGAGAAGTCTGACGCCTTCCAGAAAAAAAGCCCTTTCACACCAGCCCCAGAATACTTATGTGCATATAAACACTTTCTTTGTCAAACTACTAGCTGCTCAAACAAATTCCAATATTTACCTTGATCAGCATCATCTTCAGACCCAGCTGTAACTTTTATGAAGTGGGCAGGTGCTGGCTGACGCTCCTCGTTAGGCATTTCAGGGCCCTGTGAGAATTAATACACATGAGAAAAGCAAGAAGCAAAACACCACAAGAACACCAACGGTGTCAACATAATCAGAACATAATCAGAACGATTCTTAACCCCTTTTTGCTGCCAGGGCAGCTTTGCAATGCAAAAAGGGTGCAGCGAGGGGATTAATACAGCCAGAAACATCGCCCTATGCATTGTGCAGACTCCTATCCATCTTATTTCCATTGTGAAAGAAGCCTACAGAGCTGAACTCTACTGAAAGCTCGTTTATTTTTATGGATGTACAGTATGAGAAGTGGGGACTAGCATTAAAGATCTGTATTAGCGTCTTAAGGGACTCATTAATAAATATTGGGAAAACTGCCGAGTGGAATCTTGGAGAGGAAAACTTTACAAATTAGAGGAATATTATAGTGAAAAAAAGGGAAGTGCCCAGTGCCCAGTACAAAACCAATTGGCAAAATCCAGACGCCTCCATTTTCGGAAATTATCTAGGAGCAGGGATGGGCAAACTCCAGCTCTCAAGGGCCACCAACAGGTCCGATTTGCAGGATATCCCTGCTTCAGCACAGGTGGCTCAATCAGTGGCTCAGTCTTTGACTGAGCCACCTGTGCTGAAGCAGGGATATCCTGCAAACTGGACCGGTTGGTGGCCCTTGAGAACTGGAGTTTGCCCACCCCTGTTCTACAGTTCTTCCTTGGCAAATTGTACAGTCACAGAGGAACAGAGAATTATTTATTGGGACCCCTTTCGGGCTGAACTGTCGATTACCCTTTTCATATTTCATTGAAAAGCTATTAGACTGCGAACAAGAATGACTGCCACTTGCAGTTGGTGGTTTACCTTGGACGGTAAGACAGGAGGGTAACCAAGTCCCTGTGATCACTTAGGAGCCAATTTCCACTCGGCTTCTGAATGAACCATCTGGTTGTCTCATGCATAGGAGGCTTATGTTCTGACAGCCGTCCTAATCCATGTGACTAATTTCACTTAGCGATTCAGATCCTGTAATATTTTATATGAACATTTCATGCGGCGTATAAACCCGTGATACAGACTTTGCTGCAATAGCCCCGACCTATTAACCCGCCCACTGATGGGAGGGTCTGAAACTGACCGAAGAATCTACAGAATATAAAAAGGAATGAAATAGGAAAACTCATTTTATGCACACTTGTACGTTTTGGCTCATGAGAAGTGTTATTCAAATATATGCAGTATCTAACGCCATAAAAAAAAAGTGTTCGATGCCAAAATCTAAGCTACATGAGAAGCGTTTTGAGACTCTCTCTAACTGCAGACAGCAGATAACCATATCAAATAAACAAAGTATTAAATCATAGCATAAGGAATGCACCAACCTCACATAGAACAAAACACTAACTTTAATGAGCAGAACCAAATGTTATCATAGAAAAATGCATTTGTTTCTCAGATTATCCCAGATAAAAAAATGTTACTTGGAAGGAGATTTTATTTTCGGCTGAACTGATACAGATGTGGGAAATGGCCGTGAAACAACCTGGTTTATTCCGAACGTGGAAACGAGCACACATGTAAAACATGCGTGTCAAAGTCTACACGCTAAAGCACTTAAGCAGCAGCAGTACCCTTCCTTACCTGTGAGGTGCTCTTAGCCACGACAGGTCTTTGCGGATAATGCGCTGCCCACGGGTGGGATTCCAGTTCTCCAATGCTCATCAGGCCTTGACTAATATAACCGCTCCCAAGGCCTGCTCCTGCAGGTGGGAGAGATACATTGCCTTTGTAGAATGCTGTGACGTGGCTTCCCTGCACTGGAGAACATCTCAGCCCCATTCACTGAAATGGAGTTGAACTCTTCTCCAGCGGTGGGAAACAACGATACAGTTATCACTTTGTTAAGTGGCCTTCAACCTTTTGGCAGCAATGGGCCAAAAAATGCATCAACCAAGGTTAACAGACATACAGATTTATATAACATATCATGGAAAGACAGGATAACAAATGTAACACAAGGTGTTTGTAGATGGGAATCCACTTATAAATGAGGCCAATTACCTGGTGTCCCATTGCAATGCCCAGGGGATGAGCGAAATCTGCTTTGATGTCCAGCAGCTTGACCTGCATTAGCAGGTCTACCCATAGAGGCCGAGTGTCCCAAAAGGACTTGCTCTGCTGCTCTGGTAAGACGGGGCCTTTGACCTTCACTGATCTCCCCCATGCTGTTTTCTTCTTTGGAGCTCTAGAGGATACAAGGTCATAAAGAGCAAAGCAAACAGACGCCCGGTCAGAATGAAAACAAAACCGTACAGAATATCGCCGTCAAAGTCCCCCAGCTCAGACAGTGACTTCACATATGTATATATGCAGCGCCATAACATAGACTTGGCTTTGTTACGCACAGGTGAAAGAGGAATAAAAGTATCACTTTGCCTTTCTTCTGGGGCTGCCTTCATGCTCATTAAATTGTCCCTTGTGTTCATCGGTTTGCCTTTACTTTAGAAGTAAAGAATTCAAAATAAGAGAAATATATACACACACACACACACACACACACACACACACACACACATATACACACACATATATACACACACACACACACACACACACACATATATACATACACACAAAGTGATATGCCAAAAAATGGCATTCGTGGTGCATGGTAAAGGGAAAGCGGTAAAAGTCAGAAGTAAATCACCGGAGTGATCCAACACTATACCGATACAGCAATTGAAAAAAGGGTTCTATAATGCAGACACAAAGCCAGACATTTCCCCAGGGTAACATTACCACTAAGAACCACACCATTTATATAAAAAAACATCTCCAAAATAAAAGCAGGGGGAGGAGTCAGTGTTGCTAAGCAACACCAGTGAGTGACAAAGTGAAAGGTAGTGAGGGGTGTAGGGGGGATGGACAGGGGCTTCGCAGCAGGACTGGTTCATGTCAAAACAGTGAGCTCAAGTGTATAATAAAAACCGAGACAAGCTAGAAGAGACAGGGTAACTGGTTAACCACATCATCAAAAGGCTGAACCTAGCTACCGGAGTCTCGGAGCTCACAGAATGAGGCAACATAGAAAACCCATACAAATGAGGCCAGTTATTACATTGTGAAATTAAATTGGTAAATCCCCCACGTCAATAATGCAGACCCAGCAGTAGCAACATTGTAGTAGTTATATATACACATACACATATACATAATATATATATATATATATATATATATATACAGTGGTCGACAAATCACCCAAAAATCTACTCGCCGACCAAAAAAATCTACTCGCCACCTAGTACCACACGTGTGCTGCTTGGGCCAATAGGAGATCGCCACGATGTTAAATCCACTCGCCCGGGGCGTGCAAATGTATAGGTTTGTCGAACACTGTATATATATATTTTGCACCCAGGCAGGACCCCATTTTTAGTGTGCATGCATGTGCGCGAGTGTATATGTACAGTATATGTATATGTACACACATACACCTTATTCGGATCTTCTATAAAAAAAACAAAAAAGTTATATGGCCGAAAAACCCTTCACAGCATTTGGAGATCGTCTCCAAGCAGCACACCCATAACTCCCAGCCAGGTGAGAAGCAGCACACCCATAACTCCCAGCCAGGTGAGAAGCAGGACACCCAAAACTCCCAGCCAGGTGAGAAGCAGGACACCCATAACTCCCAGCCAGGTGAGAAGCAGCACACCCATAACTCCCAGCCAGGTGAGAAGCAGCACACCCATAACTCCCAGCCAGGTGAGAAGCAGCCCACCCATAACTCCCAGCCAGGTGAGAAGCAGCACACCCATAACTCCCAGCCAGGTGAGAAGCAGCACACCCATAACTCCCAGCCAGGTGAGAAGCAGCACACCCATAACTCCCAGCCAGGTGAGAAGCAGGACACCCATAACTCCCAGCCAGGTGAGAAGCAGCACACCCATAACTCCCAGCCAGGTGAGAAGCAGCACACCCATAAGTCCCAGCCAGGTGAGAAGCAGAACCATGTTCTAGTTCTACATCAGGGGCGGCCAACTCCAGTCCTCAAGGGCCACCGACAGGTCAGGCTTTAAGGATATCCCTGCTTCGACTGAGCCACCTGTGCTGAAGCAGGGATATCCATAAAATCTGGCTTATTGGTGGCCCTTGAAGACCGAGTTTGACAGCCTTGCCCCAAAGGTTAAAAAAAATAACAATGTTAAAATACTTCTACTTTTGTGATTTTTAGAAAGGTGTCAATGACCTACATTGAACTCATTAAACCTGCCAGGGCTCACTGTGGGACGGTCCCCTTAAGATGAAAATGGGCACCCTCCTTCAAATGTAGCTATAACCCGGAGTACCGGGAGGAATTTTTGCATTCTTTGGAATGGGTGGTTCCTGTGCTGGTTTCATTTAGATGTTCTTTAGCATGCAGCGATATTAAATATAACTCGCATTTGGAGATGACCGGTGCACACTGCAAACAGATGGAATTACATCGTTAGACAGGCACGTGCCCGCAAGGGCAGAAACAACACACCTCAAGGTGGTGGAAACCTCCGTGTGATGCCACAGGGTCGAGATTTAATTTGGCTAAGAGTGACAGAATGGGATCGCGATGTGCTCCCCTGCGGGGTCCGTGGATGACTTGCCCTTCACTGGGGGGGTCGTAATCCTGGAGGAAAAGAAAGTGTTTTACGGTCATTTGCAGTCAGAATATATGACGAAGCACTGGGGGATTTTTTTTGTCTGTTTCATATCTACTTCCTGCCAAATAAATATCCGTACAACTTGGTGAAGGGATGTTGGCTAGAGGTACCATCCATTAGCAAGTGTGTAAAACCCTTTCAGCGCTGCGAGGTAAAGCTTCCTATGCGCTGTAATGCGACTCTACGCTCTATTGTTTGAATGACGAACACCATAGACAACTTTATAAAGCGGATCAGTTTTCTGTGAGTGGATGTAATGGCTGTTATTGGATATCCATTAAAAAATTGATAGAAATGGAGAAATTAAACCCACATTGATTCCACTGCCATGTTTACGCAGCCACTACTGCTTGTGTTAGAGCAGAGGTGAGCAACTCCAGTCCTTATGGTCCACCAATAGGTCAGGTTTTCAGGATATCCCTGCTTCAGCACAGGTGGCTCAGCCAGAGACTGAGCTACTGATTGAGTCACTTGTGCTGAAGCACGGACTGATTCAGCCACCTGTGCTGAAGCACGGACTGATTGAGCCACCTGTGCTGAAGCACGGATGGATTGAGCCACCTGTGCTGAAGCTGGGATACCCTGAAAACCTGACCTATTGGTGGCCCTTGAGGACTGGCGTTGGCTAACCCTGCTTTAGAGAATACATCTTTAAGATGATCACAGGACTCTGATATTATGGTTATACATCCGGTATATACATATAACTGCTTTGTAATGAAGTGGACGCACTGGGATTGATTATTGGATATCCTGGTGATAATTGCGCATTTATTGTACATCCCTACACCCAAGGTTCTGCCAATTCTTGCTATTTTTGGCGCTGCGCAGCTTCTACACGTATTGTAAATGCCGATGTAGCATTTGCATTTTCTTACCATTTCATGGGCATCCCTGAGTGTGCTGGACAAGCTTTCTGTGAGGTTAGGGTACGCCAATCCGCCCTCTGCAAAGGCTGAAACATACACATCAAGCAGTTTAACACCAGAAATACAGCTGGAACTATACCATGCACAGTGGAATATGCTCACGGTATAATACACTCTGCAGATTGAAAGCCCCTTTTCTGAAAGGGAAAATTCCCTTTGCCTCTCAAAAGTGTGTACAATGGTAGTCCTGGAATGTTTTGCCAGAAGTATTAGGCCCGTAATATAGTGGGCGCGTGCCCAGCCGTCCTATACTAGGGCCGCACGCGCGCACGGTAGGTAGCATGGAGCTAATAATTTTATTCACACGTGTTTATTTGTAAAATATTATATAATACACACACACACACACACACACACACACACACACACACACACACACACACACACACACACACACCTACACACCTTCCCCAGTGACACACACACACACACACACACCACTTCAAAGTGACACACAGTTACCCAGTGACACACACACACACACAGACAAACACACACACACGGAGTACCTTCCAAGCCTGTCTCTCACAGCAGCATGGACCGTACACACAAAAAGTGTGCATCTTGTGCACGCGCGTTCGCACAGGTGCGTGCACCCACTATATTACGGGCCTCAGGGTAATGATAGAACAGCCCTTCTTCTTTGCAACAGACTGAGTGCACTAATGCATTTCCTCCTGCTGTGTTCTGCAAACATTCACTTCTTCCTACTTGTATTTCTTGGGCTTTTAAAAGGTGCACTGACACTGTGGTGCCTGTATTTTACATGGTCTTTAAGATTGTGCTGTAAAATGTTGCACACATGGTTAGAACTATACAAAAATAAGTGTACACAGACAGACAGACGTTATGGTGGGTAAAAAAAGCGACAAAACACCTCCACAGCACAGCGACAAAAAATACCACGTGTGGGCACATTTTCATGTCTCAGACAGGTCTGCAACCCTGACCTTCCCCATTATCTCTTAGCATATCTATCTATAGTTTCAATGCAATTTCTACAGTTTTATGGCATACATATTTCATTTAAAGCAGCAAACCCACCATTGTTTTTTTCATTTTATTTACAGAATTCAAACCGGTTGGTTCTTTGGCGCGTAACCCATGCTGCTTGTAGCTCTGAGGATCCAGCTCCCAAGATACTAACCAGTTTAGTTGCCGTAGGTTCCTTCCTGGATTTGCAAAAACGGCACCCATGGTCTCTCAATAGGAAACTGCAACTTTATCCTGGGTCGCCATGTTTGAAAATCCAGGAAGGAACGCCAGCGGCCTGTACGTATCTCAGGAACCAACGAGGTTCCCGGAGCTGAAAACAGTGCGGATTAACCCCAAATCAGACTCTGTTATAAAAAAAGAACGAGTAGGGCAGATTTTTATTTTAATCTTCAATTAAAGCAATAAAGCTAATAATGTATCAATACAAGCAACGAGATTTTATTTCCAATATAATATTAAGGTATTAACTTATTTGACCCCTCTGCTGCATTAACTGGAACGTTTTGAGAAGGAGAACGTACCTCTTGCAGCAATCATCTGCCCATAACTGTACAAGACCTCCCCTTCGGAGATGGGTCTGTCTGTAGTGTCTGTCTCTGTGTTGGAGATGGTCTCCTCTGTTGAAGCGGCTGAGCTTGGTGAAGGAACAGGTGATGGAGTCTTTGCTTGAGCGGGAAGAGATTCGGAGGACTTGTCTGGTTCGGGGGAAGTCACGGAGATCAAGCTCTCTGGTTCTTCATCTTTGGCCACTGTCATCACACTGGCATGTGGGACAAATGTTAAGGAACCAAAACAGATTACAAACAGTTACTAACCAACATAAATTACTAACTAACCTCTCAAAGTCTGCCGACTACTAATGTTTTTGGCCACCATGGATAAATCACTAGGGTATGCACAGAAAGGAGCACTCACGCTAAAAGCTCGTCTACCGTCTCATATGCTCGCAAAACCTGGAGGGTCTCCAGATCATATGGTGCAAAGCTGAAGAGGGACGCACCCTCACGCAATTGGTGCAAAATCAAGTTTATGCAAAGATCGACGTTTCGGTCTTAAAGTCTGGACCTTTCTCATGAAAGGACCCGAACGTCGATCGTTAAATCACTAGTTTAGACATTCTTGTTTGTTCTTGCAGAGCTGCTCTATAATTGTATAGATCTTTTGAGGCGGCAGGCAAAGAAAAGGGATAAATCAGAGAACCAAGAACAAACGTTGAGCATGCAACTGATGTCCATTATCTAAGGACCTCATGTGGCAAGTAACCTGGGCTGATACGGTAACATGTTATATTTCTATTCAGGAGACAAGGCATATGAAGCACGATTTACTCATTAATTTTACATTAAAAGCCTTATTCTTATATGAAATGGTAAAACTGTAACCCTCATGCCCTTACTTACACAGCATCTTTATATGCAGCTACTTCCTTTAAAGAATGAGGGTTTTCCTCTTCCAAAGGCAGCTCCATGTCACCCCATGGACTGGGAGGACCAGGAGTCTGGGTGTCTCTCTGGTCTCTGGATACTTCTGATTGGAGAGGTGTTGGCGTTGCCACTCTGGGAGGTGACGCAATGGGAGTGATGACAGGTGTAACAACTAAACTTGGTGGAGGTGTGATTCCTAAAAATTAAAACCAAGAGCATATCTGAAACGTTCAACGTCTACAAGTGCAACAATGTAAAACCATTGAATTTGCGATCTTGTGATGTACACAAACCTGGTCAGCCCGGTAATAATACTCTGATGCAACGTGTCCTCTACATAATTACTATAATAATTTAGATACATGTGTTTGCAGCCGATTTGTAATATCTAGCTTAGTTAAGATGTAATTCATATCATGGATAACTGGAGACATTTCTAGCTGGTCACACCTGAAAAGGATATTCAAAGGATTGTGAAAAGGCTACGAGGAACTTCCAAGTTACTTTAATACAATGTATCACTACTTTCCAGAAAACATCTATGTTTCTCCAGGAACAATGTGGTTCTACAGCTTCTATACAACAGAAAACTCCTGCTGGGTATGATGACAACCCAACTATATGCACGTGCAAGTCCACTCACCTCCATCTTTTGAATGGTCTTGTTCAGCTTCTGCTATTGAGGTGTGTGGAGACGTGTCCGGTGTTCTCACCAGGGGAGGTTCCGGCACAGAAGTAAGAGGTGATGCAGGAGGTGTGCACTGAGGAGTAGGCACTGGGCTGATCTCAGCAGGGACCTGCAATAGGGAAGCATTTAACTCTTTGTAGCTGGTAGCAAGTCAAAGCTCTGCCAACTACAAATGGGTTGATTAGACTTTGGTCCTTTGTGTCGAAACAGTGGTTTTCCACTTCATAGAACTACCGCGCGGAAAACCCCAGGGTCTTCAATTAGGCTTTCAGTACGGTAGCGGCAGATCGGCGCCTTTGCATTTCACAGAATAAGGCTCTTTGCTAGCAGTAAATAACGTATGTAATACTCTGCTATTACAAACGCAAACTGCATCTAAAGATTGTTGTGAATCCACGGGTGGAAGATGGTCTTTATTTATTATTTCTTGCCCAAAAAGTGTTTTAAAGTGGCAATCCAAGCGCTTTGGTTTTTTTTTACATTTATTATTTTTACCCAGGATTGAAGCACGGGGTCTCCGGAGCTGAACCCATTAATTTCAGCTCCAGGGAACCCCTTCTTCCAGAGATCCTGACCTCTTGTAGGGAATGCCGGTAGCCACTCGGCAAGCGGGGTTGACGTAATGGCGGAGTTTCAAAGCTCCCGTCCCCAGTGGGCCAATAGGATTCCGTGACGTCATCAGGTTCGGCTTCCTATTGGTCCGCGTGATGCGGGAACGTTAGATTTTATAGTTTATCTAGCTCAGCCAGAGCGGCTACCGGCACCTACTACGGAGGCTCGTATATCTGAATGGGGTTCAGCTCCGGAGACCCCCTGCTTCAATACTGGGTAAAAGGAACACAAATGAATGTATAAAAAAATGCTTGGATTGCTGCTTTAAAAGAAACCGTTGGCTTTAATGATTCAATATTATTCCTTCTCCTGTGCTCCATTATATATATATATACACTAAAATTTGAAGCAATACTGAATATAACAGCACATTTATGATGACTATAATCCCCAGTGTATGGATCAGTGGTTGCGCAAACAAGACCAAAGAACGTATCCGTTGTTGATGCCCGATAATTACTTGGAAAGCAGGTTTGCGTGCAGGAGGCGGCGACGCGTTCCGAGTCTCTCTCTCCCCCAACATTATCGATATGGTCTCTGCAAGAGCCTCGTCTACAAACTTGCGAATCAAGTTGGAATCCACTGGTACCCCAGCATCGACAAACAACTGCAAGCCTTCGCCGCCGGCTGTTTCAACTGAAAAGGAAGGCAACCATGATGAATGTGTTATCACGAGTGGTGATTGGATGTCAGCAATCTCTCTGATAGTGCCAGGCAGGGTAGGAGGTGAAAAGGTTCTGGTTTTGCCTCCGCATTACAGATGGGAGAAGCCCTGAGAGCGATGTAGTGGGGAAATGGGTGAGCATCTTTACATTTTGTTGCAGTAGCCCTATGACTAGTACACAACTCGCGAAACCTTGAACTTTTTGGAACAGGTAATTGAACATGTGTAGTAACTATTGGCCTGGCCTTAGCTTCCCTGGTTTGCTGACATTACCTGTAAAAAAAAAAAGACCCAACATGTTAAAAAATAATAAATGTAATCATGGAGCAATCATAAGTTACAGTTACCAATGTCTGAAGCCACAGTTACACTTTCGTCACTGCTAGATAAACTGACATCAGGAACGGTCTGCTGCCGGAGTGGGTACATTTCACTGATGATTCGAGCCATTATCTCTTGCTCCACCCTGAAAAAGATAAGAACACCTTCCCATATCATCTTTGTGGCTCCACAAGCAAAAAATGATTGCCATCAGGGGGCATTCAGAAAATGTGGTTATACGTTTCCTTCTTAGGTCCCACAGCCAGAGAAACGGCCATAGTAACAGGACTCTTATTAACAGGGATAAGAGAAGGCTCCTTGCTTTACAACGCTGCATTGACAGGATAGGTATGAGAGATTGTCACAAGAAGGGAAAGTCTCTGTATGTTGCACTCAAATGTAACGTAGGATTAGTGAGAAGAATGTAAAAAATAACTTTTAATACAGAAGGTTAAAATATAGTCAAATTAGAGAATGAATATATACGCCGAAGCAAACAAGATAGAAACTGTGTACATAAACCCAGGGCTAAAGTGAAAAAGTATTTGTGGTATGGTGTTCAATAATGTATCGACACCAAGGATAAACAGTCTAGATCAGGCCTGCACAACTCGTTAAGTGAGAAGGGCCGAACTGCTCCAAGGAAAACAGATTTGGGCCGCATGGGTAAAATCATCATCATCATCTCTCCTCCAGCACCCCTCATCATCTTCATATATCTCTCCCAGCACCCCTCATCTTCATATATCTCCCCCAGCACCCCTCATCATCATCTTCATATATCTCCCCCAGCACCCCTCATCATCAACCTTTGCGAGACTCCCCATCTATCTCTCATACCCCCATCTCTCCCCCTCATACCCCCATCTCTCCCCCTAACCCACACACACAATACTCCCCCTCCACAAACACACAACAGCCCCCAGCACACCCCGCACCTCACATCAACCCCCCCGCACCTCACATCAACCCCCCCTGCACCTCACATCAACCCCCCCTGCACCTCACATCAACCCCCCCTGCACCTCACATCAACCCCCCTGCACCACACATCAACCCACCCTGCACCACACATCAACCCACCCTGCACCACACATCAACCCCCCCTGCACCTCACATCAACCCCCCCTGCACCTCACATCAACCACCCTGCAGCACACATCAACCCCCCCTGCACCTCACATCAACCCCCCCTGTACCTCAAATAACCCCCCCCCCCTGTACCTCACGGCGGTAGAGCAGGCAGGAGTGCAGGAACGCTCTCGCTCTAGAAAGCAGCAGGCACGGAAGTGCCTGCTAGAGTGCGCTCCTACCCTGCAGTCCAAGAGCGGACTCTGGGAGGGGGGGGGGAGGCAGAGCGGGAGAGCGGACTCCGTAGGTGGAGGGGAGAGCGGACTCAGGAGGAGGGGAAAGCCGCTGCGGGCCGCGTGTTGTGCAGGCATGGTCTAGATAATAATGACTGGGGATAGTAACCACTGGTATGGTGGACAATGGCCACATGTAGAAGAATATAAACTGTATAAATTAGGTAGGGTCTGTGACCCCAGCCCTAGGAGGTATAGAAAATTCCCCCTAAAATCAAGAGGAAGGATTATTTAGTACACCACTAATTAGCAGTGTTAGGAATAGGTAAAATGCCAATATATATAATCTGCCATGGGAAATACAGGCAGTGAATTATCCTGCACAGACTATAACCGTCCATCAGCTGTTAATAGGGGTTCGATCGTACACGTCTGGCCATTAGAGAGACTAAAAATGTATTAGATGTAATATCTCCGGCATATTGGGACAGAACCGAACACCTAAAGCAAGCAGCTGGGGTAATGGACTGTAGTCAAGCAATATGTATAGGCCGTAATGGTCCAAATAAAGTTCACAGAGAACAGAGTTCAAAACCCTATGTATCTCTTCCATGTGCTGCAGTATATTGTATTGTTACTTATATAAAAGCTGTGGCAGGAGGCCAGCGCAGCATGCAGTCCGTCAGTATAAGAGACCCTGGATATGAGAGAGAGACAGAGAGACATATAGATATATATGCTATACCCAATCTAATCCCTGTTCAGCTCAAACGAGACCCTAAATAGCTGTTCAGAGAGCTGCGATATGTAATAGTATCAATATTGTAACTAGTAACTGTTAACAAAAGTATCGAGCAAGCCAGTAATCCCACTGTCTATCAGCCAGACGGAGTTGTTGCTACGATGCATTAAGCCCTTGGTTTAGACATGCTAACGCAGTGACGTCAGAACGTCAACCAGACGCACGTTTCGCGTCATAACATGCTTAAGCTTATTAACAGGGAAAGAGAAAACTGAGATAGATCACCAGCAGACTCTTCAGTTAATCTAAAAGTATAGGATAAGTGCAGAGAAAACATACCAGTTAATCAGTCTGTTCTCCAGAGTCTCTCTCCTATTAATGATCCCATCTAGAATATCAGTGGCGGTTTGAGGAGCAGGAGCAGGGGGTGGGAATGGAATACCATTATATTGAGTTGGAACAGACTCCGTCCAACCATTCAGCTCCAGTAACGGCTCTGGGATTTCATCGGCATCTTCTTGATCCTAGTAACAATGAAAGACATTAGACCGGATACAATGTCCATTGAAACTGAAGAAGGTTTTGATTATTCCGAGCAACCAAATTCATTTTAAACAGAACTCCTGCTAATGCTTTGCTACAATCTTTTGCTCCGGGAATGACTGGATAAAGGGGAAGAACGTTACTGGATAACTTGTTTGTAGATGGATATACTGTATTGAGGACTATTCAGCTCTGAATGTGGAATGTGATAAAAGAAAAAACGTAATAAAAAGGCATCTTAACTCCCAAACACTGTGTATACTAATGGTGTTAACGACATTTAAAAAGTAGGTCTATTGTCAGAATGCAATGCTTATTTGCTTAACACTTCCACTGCCAGACGTGTCAGCAATGCATTGCGCTGTGGTGAATTATTGAGCTTTCTAGGGTTGATCGCGCTTCCAACACATCTAATATACGCCACTAAAACAGAATGCGACAACGGTCAAGATTAGTGCCCGGATGTTTCATCACCAGACAGTTTCTTCCTTACAAGCGGGTACATGGCATTTGTTGCTTTGGAAGCGGTTACCTGAATGATATCTGTAACTTGGATAAAGGAGCTGCCTGGAAATGGAACTTCTTCTTCTTCTTCTTCAGATTCAACAATTACAGGGGGCTTGAATAAAAAGAAAACATAGTTAGCTGAAAGCAGAAATCCAGGTTTCATTTCTTTTAAAATAAAGGATTGAAGCAGGGGGTCTCCGAACCGTGTTCATTTCCGCTCCGGAGACTCCCTGCATCAAGAGATACTTACCTCTGTATAGGGTGCAGGGATCTCTGGCAAGTTTAAAGGTCCTGGTCACGCAGACCAATAGGAAGCCACAACGGATGACATCAGTGTTTCCTAGTGGCCTGTGGGACATTTAAGCCGCCATCTCCTGAAGCAGGGAGTCCCCGGAGCTAAAATTAACACAATTCGGCTCCAGAGATCCCCTGCTTCAATCCTGTATTAAAATGTAATAATGAAACAGGGACTGATTGAGCCACCTGTACTGAAGAGGAGACTGATTGAGCCACCTGTGCTGAAGCAGGGATATCCTGAAACCTGTTGGTGGCCCTTGAGGACGGGAGTTGGCCACCCCTGATTTAAACCATTTCCATGTGACCAAACGGAACATTTGCCTGCAATATTGTAAAATGCCAAAACACACTGGCAACCATGCAATGAACAATAAAACAATAGAACTAAAAATGTACACACTAATGCCATCCTTTGCTGAAACAAACACCAATCAGTATGCTACTTCTTACAGCACCACATTACACGCAATAATATACTGCAAATGTTAAACAACAATGCATTAAAAACAGAAATCGGAGTATATGTGAAGATTTTTTAACCAAGACTTAAAAAAACAAAAGGTTGATATTTTTCCAGGCAGACTGCTGTGTTTTTAATCAAGTTCCACTTCATTCTGCAATTTAATCTGTTGTCTAATGTTATGGCAACAGTCGGTTTTATCACAAAACCGCACAGATGTTTTGCGTTATTGGAAAGCATGTAAGGTTTGAGGACATTATTGCGAGGTTGCCAAACCCTAAATGAAGAATGAATACATTACCTCTGGAAGCAGGAAGCTCTTGCAGACTGGCATGTTTGTTATGGTGTATGAGTGATTACAATATGAATAATTCATCTGTGCTAGTGGCAAGAAGATGCCTAATGGACAGGAGTGGCATCAATCCATTCTCTCTTCACTTCCATGCAGTGCAGAAAAGAAAGATGGCGGCACACAAATAGTTATGTAAAAATGCTATGGTTTGCTGCATAGTAGTAGGCAGAACTCTGCAGGATGCCTGGCATGGGGGGAGGGAGGGGGGTTAATGGAGCGATGTTCTGCAGGGTGTCTGGCAGGGGAGGGATTAGTGGAGCGACGCTCTGCAGGGTGTCTAGCACAGAAGGGGTTAAAGTCTGGCTACTACTATGCAGTAAACCATAGCATTTTTGCACAACTACGTGTGTGCCTCCATCTTTTTCCTACATTACACTACTATAGGCATCTATCCGGAACACGGGGGCATCGATGGGTTAGCTTGCCCCGAGGTGTTCTCTCCTTTTTCCTTGTACTCACATTGGCATGGGGAGTGCCTGTGTATACCTTTGTACTACCGAGTTCCATACATTAGGTGAACAACAGGAGCTTACCGTATCACATGCGGCCCCACAGTGCTATACTGCTATTTTATACATCTGAAATCATTTGGGCGAGCTTCATAATTCTTCTTTGCGTTTGGTCTTTCAACGACTTGACTATTGTGCGTTTTATTGCTGGGCGCGACACACCTTGAGCACACAGCACTTTATCGTGTTTTAATTACGACTTGATTTTATATACAGTATTGCGCGTTATGTTCTGAAATTGAGGTATTTAGGGAATCTATTCAATATGGAAAAAAGCTGGGTAACGCAGTTAAAAACAGAGCAACTTCCACCAGCATTAAAAAGGTCGTTTACTTCGCTGTTAAAATGTGTGATAACAACTCTCATTCAGGGTTTCAGTTGCTATATTTGGAGCATGGACTATTAGCATTCAGCTTTCTTTACATACACTCAGGTTTCTACGTTACTTCTGGGGGTGTACCCCACATTTGTGATTCTCTTGTGTGCATGGTGTATCCATGTTACCTAGCCATCAGTCACTGTACTGTGTTTCCTTAGGTTAAGTTTATCTCATTGACTGGCCGGTCAGGGTGACTCAGGGTATATGTTTCATCTCATATGTTTGGCAGTATCACTGTTTAATATGTATGAAGATTTTTGACTTGTGTTCCTATAGTGCTTGGAAGGCACTGTATATGCCTATTTTGGGGTACCATCTCATTGGTTTTATATGTTATAATTGAACAAATAAAGTGAACATTTATTCAGGGATATTTTGAGTGCTTAATCTTGAGACTTCTTGTTTCTTTCTCTTGTGCTACACCTCTCATTATATTGAATATCGGCGTTATTATGAAAGCCTAATTTGCCCTTTTCTTTCCTATGAAGTTCACATTAGTGGTTGACATTGAAATGAATTTTTGAAGGTTGGGGTTTAGTTACAGATTCTGGGCCATATTGAGTGCTATTTAAGAAAACACTTCCTCCCCCCTCCGGAAGGTGCCTTATGGCAGCGGTTCGCAAACTGGGGGGCAGGAGATTTTTCTGGGGGGGCGCGGGCGGTTGCTGAGGCCCCGTGCTCTTCCCCAAGACATTAAATTAAATGCCGGGGGGTCACGTAAGGCCTCTGCAACTCTCAACTTACTGTGATTCAGCCGGCTCCAGGACGCGTTACCATGGCAACGGGGGTGGGGTGGGGGAGGAAGGGGCGGCCAACGGAGGAGAGCAGGCGGGGGTGGGGGAGCAACAAAAAGTTTGCGCGCCCCTGCCTTATGGAATAGCACTGCTTATAAAACATGGGCCTATATGTAATTCATTGTAAAGAAGTTGATGAAAGCAACAAAGCAGGGTAACTGACACGGAAATTATTTTGATTGGGTAAAGGTATTAAACTGAATATAACAATAAAAGGCCATCAAAAAGCAATACAATAAATATCAATGCTTCCGTGAATGCTTGCAACCCAGAAATATTCTAAATGTAATAATGATATATCATGGGATGGGTACAACAAAAGCCAGAATTAAAAGAAATATAAAACGGACTGATGTAGGATTTCCGTTGCTTACGAGTCGTACCTGTATGTTGGGTTCTGCAGGAGGAGGCAGCGGAGGTGCTATCTCTGGGCTCGGAGACCTTTGGCTCAGGTCTGTGCTGTCACTTGCAATGCTATCTATATCAACACAGGGCAACACCTGCAGAGAGAACAAAAACTAGTTTGGAAGAGTCATTGTACTAAAATGGTATAGTATGCATCATATAACCTAACTGAAGTAGTGATGTGTTGTGACATGTCAAAGATTGTGAGTTCAAGTCCTCCCTCCAACACTGTGTGCTTGAGGTGCTTGTCTATCTCAATGCGCCCTGGCTTTGTCAGGGTCACGGAGCCGAAGTTCAGTGGCTGAAACGAGCGCAGAGAGGGGATTCCCCCAAGAGAGTGCGGAGCCTCTTACCTTGTCCAGGCTGACTTCTCCTCCTGCTATGTGGCGTTTTGTTGTCATGACAATGCGACGTCCCCATGACAATGTGACGCCATGTGATAGCAGGAAGAGATGCCGGAGCTTACAGAGGCACGGATGGCAGAACCATCAAGCTGACCCTAGGGCGGCATTTTCTGTGCCTCCTTTCGTTCGTGGTATAATACAAGGATGCACCGAAAATTGCGCCCTAGGCCATCTCCTCTTCTGCTCACCCCTGGCACCAGCCCTGTGCTTTGTGGTGTATGTACTTTAATTCATACAATGGCCAGTACACAGAGGAGGTTGGTGGTAACTATTGAGCCAAAGCTTCTGCAAACAATATAAATAAGCCGATTCCCAGTCTAAGCCAGAGACCGGCTGCTTTATATTTGGGCAAAGCAATACTCAATCCATACCTGGACAGTGAGTTGTGGGGGGTCCTTCTTCTCAGATCTCATTTCTATCACGGCTATGTTTGGTTTTACACTTCGTGTGTGTGGCTTCGGAGAGGAGGGTGGAATAGAGACATTGACTGTTACAGGCTGAGGTCGCGCTAGGACGACGGCTGAAGGCACTGGAGGAACTCCATCACATCGCCACCTCCCTGAAAAGAAAAAGCAGTTTCACCAAGTATTGCATACTGTACATCTTCTACATCTTTATATGACATTAAAGCCCCGATCCCCAAAAAGCTGCTAGAAACTTTAGCACGCCTCATCTGTACAGGAGTTAAGGCGTGCTAAAGCTTGGCGCCCTTTTATGCAGCAGGTCCAAGGGGTTTATTCTATGTACTCCAGAGGCAAAGCGAAGAACAGCTGATTGTGGTGCGATCGGCCCTACGGAGTTTATAGGATAAGCCCAGAAGACGGTAGTTCTTAACCTTACTTGCATGGTGACACCCCAATCTTATTTTACAAAAAGCAGTGACACCCTTTGATGCCATTGTTTTGTTTTACTGCAAATACACCTGCAAGGTTTCTATTGTTTCAATTAGGTTTCAAGTTGCATTTTGGTTCACCCTTCTAAACTGGATCGTGATCCATATCTTGCGACACACCAGGGTGCACAGCGACTAACCACAAAACTTCCAAATCACTGCGCAAAAAGACAACCACACAGCTCCAGATGCACGTCCCTGATATGTGTTATGTCACAGGTGGCCAACTCCAGTCCGCAAGGGCAACCAACAGGTCAGGTGTTCAGGACATCCCTGCTTCAGAACAGGAGGCTCAATCAGTGGTTCAGTCGTTGATTGATTGAGCCACCAGTGCTGAAGCAGGGATATTCTGAAAACCTGACGCGTTGGTTGCCCTGGAGGACTGGGGTTGTCCGCCCCTGCGTTATGTAAACTGTATGTAATGCAGGAGGCGGATGAATCCTGGGGAGTCTGGAATTGAAAGATTATTGGGTGTACAGCCAGATCAATCTTCACATACATCTCATGTGACATTTAGGCATATATCACGGGATAAACAGCCTGTATATACCACGCTAGGAGGAATCATTCAACATTTCTCCCTCTCAGACAGACCGGATGTATAAACTCGCTACTTATAAAAACTCATTTCCACTCCAACCATGTAGGTGCCGGGTAAATCCCATTGGGATTGAAGCTTACGTGTGTCTGCCAAGATAACCAAGTAGATGCAAGTCCACTACGTAGTGTGTGTAAAAGTCCTAATGCTGCCATAAAGGAGACCACGCACAGGGCCGGGGAGAGAAATGTGTGATGAATTTTACTCACTGGCTCCTGAATGTTATGTCGCCCAATACTTATAGGCTGATGCATTGAGCCCAAATTCCAATAAGTCACAATATAAAGTGAGATTGTGCCAAATACACACTGCACCGTGGGAAGCCCAACTGAATGGAACGGGTCTTTGTTTAGAATCGCTCAGTCACTAACTGCAGTGACACCTAGTGGCAGAAACATCCACACTGGGAACATGATACAATTACAAAAACGTGCTGTTGACACACCCCACACTAATATTAATAAATATAAATATATATATATATATAAAGTCTGAGTTTCATTTGTCAGCCTTTTTGATTCTGCACAGCTTGTTTGACAAAGCACTATACAATTTCCTAAATAACATCAAATACGGGTGGTTCTGAGCACACTAAGATGGCCTGAAAAACACTGATAATTGTAGATAATTGGAACCCAAATATTGGGCTTAAAATGACATTTAACACAAAAATAAACATACACTTATCCTTAGCTTCAATTCCACTTTTGCCTTTTCACTTTACACAAAATGTGCCACGTATTGGAGGCTGGATCCGTCCCCAGAAGAATACTTTGGCGTATATTTGGTTAAATCTGTTCCTCTAATGATGTCACCAACAAGCTTACATACAAATAATAATAATAAAGTCAACCAGTTCTATTATGGAAAGCAGCCATAATCCAAATGTGTATCAAGGGAAAAGTGGGACAATTCTGGGGCAGAAAATGCACAAAAAAAAACCTCCCATTGAAAGCAATAGGGTTATGTTCTTTGATAAACCTGGTGCACCCCTCTTCCCTTAATACATTCTCCCAAATATGTCGAACTATCCCCACTGTTCCGCAATGCAAATCTTCTCACTGCCTGGAAGGCCCTTTCCACGGAGTAAGTTGCATTCCCGTAGTGTTACACTGACTGACGATAAACTCAAATAGTGATGGAAACTGATCTGATGTAGAAACCCATCATTGATCGGCTTATCCCGTGTGCATGGTACACAAGTGGTTACATTATGTTAACACACGTTGCGTCTTTGTACCTAAAGGAATGGCCATGGGGATGAGGTGTCCCTCAAGTGGAGCGGAGGAGCTGGGAGCTTCTCTGGACGGGCTGAACACGTACTGCGTCTCATGATCCGCTGGTGCAGAACGCTCGGGTGTTCTTGGCTTGGTGACGATCGCCTTACATGGAGAGGAACCGGTCTGTGTTTTCGCAGACTTCAGCTTAACACCTAGGGAATGTAGATAACCAGAAACAAGAACCAAAAGCATTAACAGAAAATAACGGATTTCTCTAAACAAAACCCCCCAAACCACCCCAATAAAAACAGCCGATTCAGAATGTGTTGCAGTTTCTGGCAGCAAAGGTGTTAAAAAAAAATAATAGGTGGATAACAAATGTAATGTAACCTCACTAACCTCTTACAGTCTCCAAAACCTTAGGCCTTCGAGGTTTGGACTTGGGGGAAGGGGAGTTGATACGAAGGTATGGTCCTTTCTTGAGGGTGCTGCGGTGCCCGTCGTACACAGGTTTCCCATATACCTGGGTCAGAACGTCTTCATCCAGCAGGGCAAAGTCACTGGGCTTCCGAGATACCTAGACAAGCAACACATTGTGGTCTTGACATGTCCACGCGACTTACTACAGCTCCCCGCCTTCCTGTTTCCTGGTCATATAGTGACCCGTCTGCCCAAATGGAGAGGAAATATATTCCCCAATCTTTCTTTTAGGGCCAAATGGTACATCGGCTCGGACAACCATGTGTTGGCTACATGTTGCTACTCTGCCGCAAGAAAAACACAATGCTAATATTTAGCAGGGAAGGGATCATGTGTACGTATGTGGCAGATGGATTAAAATGGATTATTATGTCAAACAGAGGCATCGTTTGTGATTCCCAATGAGTTTTTTATTCTGTTCCGCCATCAAGTCTCGAGTCGCAGTATTAGTTTCACAGAAAGCTAAGCTGTCCTCCCAATACGTGATATCTTGTACTTGACATATTTCTAGTTGAGCTCTTTTTCTTTACGGGATCCAGGTTTGTCAAACGAAACGTGAGAATCACTCGTTGTATAAAGCACGATCTCCCTCCCGGCTCAGTGAAGGCTGACTGTTTGCAGAAAGCATACCACTTTTGGGTCAAGAATCTGGTTCATTTGGTTGTCTGGCGTTTGACACATCGGTCCAACAAAGAGTACCACAACCCAGAGAAATAAAATTGGCAGGACTGTAAATATCATTATTTTTTACGGCTATAAGAGGGTCCAGCAAAACGTCTCTGGTAGTGAATGCTGCTCATGCTTACGGACTTAGAAAGCTGAAAAAATAACTATTTCTTTCTAGGCGTTCCTCAGGTGAAAGTACCTTTTAACGGATTATACGAGTTCTTCCTTTATGGCACCAGTGTACAGAGCTTTTGGCAAGACACATGCAAACATCTCCTTTGTAGCAGAAGTGTCATTAACAGCAATAATTACTGTATACTACTTTACAAAAGGAGTATATGAAGCTGAAAACCAGATTTGTAATTCTAGATATACAGACTGCAAATATCACCATGTTTAAAAATAAGTACACTACTATTATTTTATACCCAATGTCCCCTCAAATATTTCAGCGATGTATACTAGGAATTTTGATTAAAAGAGGCCAGCTGTTTGTTAAACACTTAAAATCACTAAACCACTGTGGGTCTCACCTTTGACCTTCCATCTTTCGTCAGCACGGCTTGAGAAACCGCTCCTTTTCTGAAGCTCGGCATGGCAAAGGCTGCTCCGGTTTGCTGATGCGGAGTCTTGGCTGAGACTGTAGCTGAAGGTTTTTTACTGGTTGATGCCGTTTTTCCGAGAGCTTTGAAGTTCCTCTCTTTATTACTCTTCATTTCCTTGGTACTCTCGGCTTGTTTTCTCAGCGCCGACTCCTGAGCTCGGCGATCGGAATTCCTTTTGTCAAAGTCTTTCTTTGCCATTTCATCCTACAAAATAAATGGAGATTCGACACATCTGAGAGCAGTCACACTACAGAGAATACGCAGAGAGAATACGCAGACAGAATACGCAGAGAGAATGCACGCGGTCGGACTAGAAGTGATTTTATTTTGTGGGCTCACAAAGCATTTGAAGTCATTCCTACAGGAGGGTTTCATCATGATTGGAAAATAAGGCAGTATGTTTGACATTGCATTAAACATTTGTCTTTAACAACTCTAATAAATGAAGAAAGAGAGGCGTTTATATTCACATTTAGAAGGCAAAAACTATGCCATAAACTGGAATTTTATTGTACCAATCAGCTGAATTAGTAACAGATGAATGTGAAGGAGAAACCATGAATACATAGCAATCTAATCACAAATTGATGTTTCCGGACTAGCCTTCTATATTCGATAGCTTGTTGCAGGAGTGGCCAACTCCAGTTCTTAAGGGCCACCAACAGGTCAGGTTTTAGGGATATCCTTGCTTCAATACAAGGGGTTTAATCAGTGGCTCAGTCAGAACGAAGTAGGGATAGTCTGAAAGCCCACCCTGTTGGTAGCCCTTGAGGACTGGTGTTGGCCGCCCCTGGCTTATTGTGTGCCAGTCTTCATCATATTTCAGTCCTGATGTGAAGTTTAACTACTTATACAAAACATCCATGGTGAAAGTCAATTACCAGTATGGCATGGATCTGCTTTACGTTAAAACAATTATTCTGTAGGCAACAGAAGATGACTTGATCGGACAAGCTACTCCTGGAGGGGTCAACTCCAGTCCTCAAGGGCCACCAACAGGTCAAGTTTTCAGGATATCCCTGCTTCAGCACAGGTGTCTCAATCAGTGGCTCAGTCAAAGACTGATCCACCTGTGCTGAAGCAGGGATATCGTAAAACCTGACCTGTTGAGGGCCCTTGAGGACTGGAGTTGGCCGCCCCTGAGCTATTCAATGTGTCTAATAACATGTTTATTACAGCGTGGGATTATTAACATCTTATTATGGGTATCACACACCTTGCGGGACACATCCTTGGAAAAGTGATTATAGTTTGTGAATCGTCTGTCTTCGATATGTATCATATTACATACCTGAATCTCACAGCCGATTTCTGTAATCCAGGCATCGACAGCTTTCCGAACGCGCAGCTTCTCCCCCGTGTTACTGAAAGTACATAGGCTTCCAATGAGTAACTGAACCTCGCTGAAGAGGACAGTGTAAGTATCAATGTGCAAATGATCAATTAAAAAAAATCAGTGATTGCTGAATGGCTGAATTGAAAGACAGCATTTTAAAAATCAAGGAACTGTCCCATGACACATCTATGCTGGCAGGTCCTGTATCAGGGACAAATTGTAATCAAAAATAAGTCTTTAAAGCACCACAGTGCTTCAGTATGCGGGAAATCAGCTTTTTCCCTAATGGATCGGAGAAAAGAGTATTTTTTTTACGTTTTATTTTTCATTCATCGTACAAGTTGGGTACAGGAAGCAAAAAAAGGAAAAGATAAAAGGGGGAGAAAAGTGTATTTTGTGATTACTATAGAACAGGGCTTCTCAACCCTTTGAGCAGGGGCATCACTAAAGGATTTTTTTAAATCTTGGGGCACCTCTGCTCTTTAGACCTCACTCGTCCCCTCACTTATACACATGCACACTCCTCCTCACCATCGCACACACCCCCTCCTCACCATCACACACTCATCCTCCTCACCATCACACACTCACCCTCCTCCTCACCATCACACACACACACACACACACACACACACACACACACACACACACACACACACACACACACACACACACACACACACACACACACACCATCACACTCACCCTCCTCACCCTCACACACTCACCCTCCTCACCATCACACACACCCTCCTCCTCACCATCACACACTCACCCTCCTCACCATCACACTCACCCTCCTCCTCACCATCACACACACCCTCCTCCTCACCATCACACACTCACCCTCCTCACCATCACACACATCCTCCTCACCATCACACACACACATCCTCCTCACCATCACACACATCCTCCTCACCATCACACACACACATCCTCCTCACCATCACACACTCACCCTCTTCTTACACTCCACATTACCCTCATACATCATATTTATCCTTTTTCTCAACACACCCTACATTTATCCTGCCCCCACATCTCACACGCCACTTTCTTAATCATAATCAAAAATCCTTCATCCCCCCCTTTTCTTACTTACACCACACACGTTTCCTCATCACACATAAAGCATTAACCTCCCTCCTCCTCCCCACACAAAGCCCTCATTCCTTCCCTCTTTCCTCCCACCTTAAAACAGGTCAGCTGCGCATGGATGTGTCCTGCTCTGTCTGGAGATGAAGAGGCTTCTCTCCCTCTCTCTGTCGGGCTGGGAGAGGCGGATCGCAGCCTCTGTGCCGGGCTGAGAGGGGAGAGGCAGATCGCAGCGTCTGTGCCACGCAGGTAGAGGCGGATCGCAGCCTCTGTGCCACGCAGGGAAAGGCAGATCGCAGCCTCTACATCTCCAGGCAGCACAGTGGATGCACCGTTCTTTCCCTGGGCCTGCTGCACCCTTGGCAGAGGGTCACGACACACCACGGGCTCCCCTGCACCCTGTTTGAGAAACACTGGAGTAGAGTATTTAGCCATGTTGGTTGTTGTAGCTAATACTGATATTACCTGTTTGTAGCCAGGGCATTAATAAGGGAGTACACTGCAGCCCCGTCTTTGGCTCGGATAATCGCTTCCAAGTTATCTTCAAGGACCTTCTTGTTATTCTGCACTTCTCTTAAAATCCGCTCTGCATCTTCAAACATCGACTTTGGAGGCTTCACGCCCCTCAGAAAAGAGGGCTGGGGTTTCTGTAGGACATGGACCACGTGGGAAGAGCTGGGCTGCTCACTGGGCTAAGTAGCAGAGAACAGTACACAAAAACAAATGATGCACGTTTAGTAATCAGATATATACAATAAATTCTTGACATGCAATCCTTAAATCACACTGCAGTTAAACAGGTAGGAGGACCTCTTGGTCATTTAAGATTCGTTGAGGATGTGATACTTTTTAGGGTACATTTTTCAAAACCTCGCTGGCTTCTTCAAGACCGTACATTTGCAGAAGAAACCTATGGAGGTTTGTACACTAGAATTACATATGGAGAATCCCAATGTAGATCCCCTAAAATGTATCCCAGCCTACAATGGATATATACGTTTCTCCCGGACAGGGACTTTGAACGCCATTCATACGCAGTCTGTAAAATAACTAAGAACTCCATGAATTTTTCAGTCCCATGTTATAATCCGTCGTTATTGCTGCTTTTTGGGCGTTTTAATCAACCTAACATATAGGTTACAGCTTTTCAGGCAATCAACCTTCCCTGAAATACTTTTGAATGTTCCTGCTGTATCGCTTACCCACCGCTTCATCTATTATCCGTAACCAGAGAAATGGTACAGCTTGTATGGATATCCCTGCTTCAGCACAGGTGGCTCAATCAGTCGGAGCCACTGATTGAGCCACCTGTGCTGAAGCAGGGATATCCATAAAAGCTGGCCTGTGGGTGGCTCTTGAGGACTGAGTTTGAGACCCCTGATTTAACGTACATCTCCTGTTTTTATCATGCCAGAATATGATTGGATAAACTCTGAAATGAAAGCGTAACTCACATTACAATGCAAATTGTCAGATTACACAACTGCTGGGTGGGTCTTGCTCTGGCCCACACATTATTAATTACCTTGTACGCAAGGCAATGATGGCACAAACACTGCAGGTGAATTCAAAATGAATTGTCTGACTTTTTTGCCCGCATCAGAGCAAAGGTGCATTAGTTTCAAACAGATGGACCCGATAATATGTATGCGACTGGTTAAATCCGTAAGATAAGGTGTTAGTAGGGTTTTACTCTCTAGTAATAATAACAACAACAACTTTATTTATCTAGCGCTTTTCTCCCAGTGGGACTCAAAGCTTCACAGTCACACAAAGGGGAAAAGAAGAAAACATTTAAGGATATAAGAGACCAAACACAAGGAAAGATACAGTACAGGATGGGACGGTGCTGTAGCTATTAAATGTCGGACAGGTTGTGGGTCAGTAATTAAATGCTGGGTAAGCAGGTCGGTCCTGAGCCTGTTTGTATAGATTTGCAGAGAGGGGGGCTCTCTAACTGTATGGGGCAGTAGTAGTCTCAATTGAGCAAAAAAGGGTTATCGCTACTTAGTCAATAATCCTAATAAATGGAAACCATTGCAATACCTTAAATTCATTCCCTTGAGGTCTCCACTGCTTTGCATCCTACAAGAGGGAAAACATTGTTTCATAAGAAATACTCTATTTAAAATGTCGTTTTACAGGTTGCACTGTAATGGGAATGTTGATGGTTGCAATTCCCTGTTATATGACGTGCTACAGTGTTGAATATTCCAGTACATAAAACATAATGTCATCTACAAGGCCTTAGAACCAAACATCTGTAATAATATTAATTCAAGATATATACTTTCTCTGTATTTACAATTGAGCAGGTCTGGTTTCTAGGCATGACTTGGATCAGGGGTGGGCAACTGCAGTCCTCAAGGGCCACCAACAGGTCAGGTTTTAAGGATATCCCTGCTTCAGCACAGGAAGATTGAGCCACCTGTGCGGAAGGAGGAATATATTCAAAACCTGACCTGTTGGTGGCCCACCCCTGACTTAGATGCTCCTAGCTCATATTTTGATTGTAACGCTGCTATTATTAACATCATGGATTTATATATATATATATATATATATAACAAAACAAAACAGAAATAATAAAGGAGCGCCTAATGCAACAACCTGCCTAACTGTGAATAAATAGCCAACTGCGTTGATACAACCTATGGGGTGGCTAAAGTGAAATAATATAATTAAAAAACCCTATGTGATTCTAAGATAAAATGTGTAATAACTTTAATACAAAGTGTACATAACAAAATTGTTAAAAAATGCTTCTGGAAAAAAAAAAATTTTTATGTTGTAATACAAAAAATATATAGAATAAAATAAAAAATATAAAAAATATGAAAAAATGAAAATAAAAACTTTTTTCCAAAAAACTTTTAAAAAACCTTAAAAGTCACAGAGTCCTGTTCCAAGTGAATGCATCCAGGTATAGGCAGCCCGTTTATAAGGGATCACAACTCCCTAGGAATACCTATGAAAGAAAAAAGAAAAGAAAACAGGCGCACACCTAGTGCATTAAAGTTTAACAATAATTTTATGGAACATTTAAAACCAGACAAATGCCCACTCACAAGTAAAGCGTTATTTGAAAGCAGTTATGAGATTGGCCCTCATAAGCCAGTGGTGCCGTTCGAGCCTGTAATGGTGTCCTCTCGTGCGCGGTCTCCTTCTACCGGAAGTGACGCTCACCCGGTCTGGTGTCCCGCACAAAACGGAAGTCCCTCCAGGAAACCGAGGCCTCTCCTGACTGCCTCTAGCTGCTGCACCACCAATCAAGCCAAACGATGTGTCCACTGATCTGCTTTGCTGAGCCTCCCACAAGCTGCGTTCCTCTCAGTCTGCTCTCAGTGGGACAAATGTCTGCTCTGCTCTAGCCACGCCCTACGCGTTTCGTCATCGATGATGACTTCTTCAGGGCATCCCCTGAAGAAGTCATCATCGATGACGAAACGCGTAGGGCGTGGCTAGAGCAGAGCAGACATTTGTCCCACTGAGAGCAGACTGAGAGGAACGCAGCTTGTGGGAGGCTCAGCAAAGCAGATCAGTGGACACATCGTTTGGCTTGATTGGTGGTGCAGCAGCTAGAGGCAGTCAGGAGAGGCCTCGGTTTCCTGGAGGGACTTCCGTTTTGTGCGGGACACCAGACCGGGTGAGCGTCACTTCCGGTAGAAGGAGACCGCGCACGAGAGGACACCATTACAGGCTCGAACGGCACCACTGGCTTATGAGGGCCAATCTCATAACTGCTTTCAAATAACGCTTTACTTGTGAGTGGGCATTTGTCTGGTTTTAAATGTTCCATAAAATTATTGTTAAACTTTAATGCACTAGGTGTGCGCCTGTTTTCTTTTCTTTTTTCTTTCATATATATATATATATATATATATATATATATATATATATATATATATATAATAAAAAAAAGTAATAAAACATTTACAAATTGAAAAGGCAACAGATATAAGACTCTTCTATTTCACTTCATCTGTAGGTTACGGTATATTAGTACTTTGAGAGGAAGCAGAACTACATGTTGCAGCGATGATAATCTCTGAATAAAATCCTGCGGTAGGACGTTTCTCACCTGCAGCATACCGTGCATTTCCTTCTTTAGCTGACCCAGATCATGCAAAACATCATTAGCTTTCTGCACTGCAGAATAAGATGCGGGATTGGTACTTCCAGGAAGGCTTTCGCTAGCAATGCCTGTCTCAGCTGGGAGGCGATCAGAACTGCAGGAAGAATCACAAACACCTCTAAACTCCTGTCCCTAGCATGACAACTGTAAGTGAATTCAGTAATTTGAAACCATACGGGCTCTGAAATCCTCGGATGGAAGATATCTGTACACTTACACATGAATTCATTTGGAAGATGTGACTTCATGATAAAAGTATACACAGGGAATGAGTAATTGTGCAGCTCAGGGACCAGAACGCTGCATTTCTGGTTTCTGTGTTACACCCGATTCCCTGCAATCCTTCCAAACAAAATCTCAATTCCCAGCGGAGTTTCTCTGCACCTACCCAAACGTTTCACTTTCACAATGCGCGTGTCAAGCACGGTTTGTCCAATAAAATAAATAGTTGCCGTTAAATAGTAGTGTTTTATATTCGCAACTGAGCCAACATATATACTGTAGCACACAATGTAATGTGCAAAGTAGGAACCGTCAGACATCGCGGTTTGTGTTCCATCGCTTCGCTGCTAGTTGCCGTTTGTACTTGGAAATGTTCCAGCTGGAAGACAGGCGATCTAAGCCCAAATCTATAAACAGAAAGCAGCCCAGGCAGCTTTTACAGAAGTGCAGCAGTTCAGTGCTCTTCCTGAGTGCGTGATGTTGGAAGGTGGCCAGCTGATTGCATCTCTCATTTGCTCACTCGTGTGGGGTTGAGAATACTCTGTTGCAGAGGTGGCCGAACTCCAGTTCTCAAGGGCCAACAACAAGTCAGGTTTTAAGGATATGCCTGCTTCAGCACAGGTGCCTCAATCAGTGGCTCGATTGAGCTACCTGTGCTGAAGCTGGGATATCCTGAAAACCTGACTGGTTGGTGGCCCTTGAGGACTGGAGTTGGTCTTCCCCTGCTCCATTGCTTGCCCTGGATACTGAGCTTGCACAATTACATTGTGAATGCACAGCGACGCATTGGCATGCTTTGAATTTATTTTGTGTTTAAATACATTGTATTGCATTTTTACTTATCTTGTGTCAACCCTGTACATAGATAGAGCTTCCTGCAGGTAATATCGCAGGACATAATAGAGTAAATGAATACAAAACAGGGAAAGAAACAGAATATGTAGAAGATAACAGTCACTGGGGGATAGGCGTTCACGCCAGGAAGAGCTTCCAATGTAATATATATTATCCTCTTTAGGGCCTTCGGGCTCTACAGCAAATTGTCCTGAAATGGGATATGGAATCTCTGCTCTACTGTTTTCATTGGCTTCAAACCCTACATGTCGGCTTTCCACCTTATTCAGCCATGGAACATTTTATGAAAAGCAGTCCATTTCTGCTGCCATAATAAAGGGAAAGAAAGAACAATTCCTGCGCTCCTACCAATTGGGGTAAAATATATAATAAAGGTAAACTGTGGGTGCACAAATATGTGAGATAATAATTTTAATACTAAATATGATAAAATGATTGTTTTAATATTTCACACTTTGTGCCCCACAGTTTACCTTAATTATAAGGAGAATTTGTTACTGGCTTTGGCCAGCTATTAATTGCACTAAATCACAAATAAGCACATGCTTCAGTTATTTAACCCCTTCAGGGCACTTTCACATACCACAAAGTTTAGTCCACAGGACAATAAGAAATTGCATATACAGCTGAACCCCGTTATAACGCGGTCCTTGGGGGCTACAGAATGGGACCGCGTTATAACCGGGATCGCGTTAAAATGTTGGCGCGCGAGGGCATCTAAATCTCTCTCCTCTTTGCTGTCAGCTCTCTGAGAGGAGAGAGATCTAGATGCCGGGAAGTCATCGTCTGGCAAAATGGAGGATTTCAAATCTCGGGAGCCACGCTCAGACCGCGTTATAAGCAGATTAGCGTTGTAGCGGATTGCGCTATAACGGACTTGAGCTGTATTCAGTGCAGGTACCTGCTAAACGGAGGTTACTGGGACGAGGTTGGCGGCTTGAATTATGTTTTAATAGGAAGATGCAACCAAATGATTCCTGTGTTACACAGACTTGGGGTCTAAATGTAAAAGTGTCACCAGTATATTTTAGCCCAATTGTTAGGAGCGCAGGATCGGTTCTTTTGTTTTCCATAAATGTAAAACGAATCCCTTTACCAGCAGCATACTCCCCAAAGGGAGGAGCGCAGGTATTATGTACAGTGGTTGTTTGGCATGATAAATGATGTTTTTGCAATTGCTGACAAATGTCAAAATATCATGTACAGTAACAGGATTGTTATAGAATAAGTGCCATTTATTCGGGAGCGGTTGGGCAGCAGAGGGACCTTCTGCCGCATCCGCGTCTCCAAAAAGGGAAAGTCAATTTAAGGGGTTATATTGGTTAGGGTAAGGGGTTAAGGATAGGGGTTAAGGATAGGGGTTTCAGGGTAAGGGGTTAAGGTTTTTAGGGTAGGGGTTTATAGAGTTAGGGGCAAGGGGCGGTTAAACGCAGATGGTGATTTGGTCGCGGCAAAACAGCCGGTGACCAAATGTCCTAGCCCAGGGGAGCGCAAACTTTTGCTGCTGCGCCCCCCTGTCTTGCCTGCCCCGGTGCTCGCGCCCCCCCTACCTTGCAGCTGCGTCACACGTATGTACCTGTCGGTATGAGGATGTTTGTACGTTTGTGCCAGCTTTACAGGTGCATGTCCATCATAAGCTAATGGACAGAACGGCGACCCACCACGGCCCAGAATCTGCTGCAGAAAATTCCCTTTTCCTGGGGGTGGGTAAGGAAATACAGCTTCAACAAAACAAAATACCACTCAATGTGAGAACTTTTCTGTTAGATCAACACAGCGACTACAACACTTATCTACACACCGAGGGTAGCGCAACACAAGTAGTAATAGTAGTAGTAACACAGGTGGGAGAAGGAGGAGGGGGTATGATACCTTTTATTGGACCAACAAGTAGTAGATATGTTACAACCTCTCGTTGTCCTTCATCGGGTAACCCACCCTGAGAGGTTGGAAAGCTTGTAACACAATGACATGTTGGTCCAATAAAAGTTATCACACCCCCTCCTCCCTCTCCCTCCTGTGTTACTCCATGGAAGAGACCCACCCCTCTTTGCTTTATAAATGACAGAGGATTTGTTCCACTTCTCTTATGACTGAAAGCGTAGAGTTCTCAAGCTGAAGGCAACGAGAATTTACTCTCTACCACCGGTCACAGCAACGCTGCAATGTTCTACAGACGTGATGACACCCGCTGGTGCTTTGGCGCCTCCCCCTTTTCCCACACGTGGACAATGCTTTTTCTATGGCGGTTGCTCCTGCTCCCTCGTTATCTGCCAGTGGCAGCAATAACCGCGGCTACATCTGTGTATTTGGTGAGGCTTCCCCCGTCTCGCGCTTACCTAGATTTACCGGGTTTTTTGACCTGCCGACATTTTCTTTTCCAGACGGAGGCTTGGGGGGATCTTGCGCGTCTTTTGCCATCGGTACCGGTGCAAACCTGCGAGGAGCTGGAGTCTCCAGAGGGGATTTTCCGGTGCAGCGCGGCACTGCTGCGTTGGGCAGGATCACAGCTTTGCAAAGAGACGCAAAAAAGAATAGGCTTGTCTACATACATTCACACACTTCAGGTCATCTAAAACAGGGGTGCGCAAACTGGGGGGCTTGACATTTTCTGGGGGGGGCGCAGCGCTTGCAGAGGACCCACGCTCTTCCACATAACATTTAAATAAAATGTCGGGGGATCGCCGCGAGGCCTCTGTAACTACCTCTTACCTGCTCTCTGCTGTCCTCTGGCGACGCGTCGCCATAACAATGGGGTGTCAAATAACGCCACGGTGTTAAATGGCAACGTGACGTCACATGACGTCACCGATGCCGGACAGAAGGTAAGGGGGCGGGTGGGGGGGGGGGGGGCGCGAGCAGAGGGGGAGAGCAGGCAAAGAACAAATTGCGCGCCCCTGATCTAAAAACAAGCTCAGCTCAAACTTCCAGCTACCATGATAACGTGTAAATATAACCCCTTCACTGCCAGGAACACCCTGCTGGCATTAGATGGGTTGTCCGAGTGTTCGCAGCTTCAGCACAGGTTGCTCAATCAGTGGCTCAGTCTTCAATTGAGCCAACTGTGCTAAATTAGGGATATCCTCAAAACCTGACCTGTTGGGTCGGGGTCCTGAGGACTGGAGTTGAGCACCCCTGGGTTAAGTCACTACCTAAAATAAACTAAAAATAATTATCTGACAAGCATGTGAAGTTCTTGGCCAACCGCAGACTAAGCAACGAGACATGTCACTGAATTTTTACGGCTTCAGATTAGATATAATTCCCATTTGGGACCTGCTTATGTGCATTGACATTTATGGGGCTTATTCTGCCTCCGCTGAAGCAGCCGATCGGGGCGATTTTTCGTCTGGAATTCACCATTGACATGAATAGGAAATTTCGAATTAAAAAGGCTCGCTCGGCTGCTGTGGTGTTCGGCAATGTCAGCACCGTTACTACAAGCGCAAACACCAGATCAGAGGTAAAAATCTGCTACCTTTAGTACTAAAAATAATACAAATAAATAAATATATATATATATCAAACACACAGAGTTGGTGCCGCAATCAAAACATGATCCCCCATAGATCAAAATAAATCACTAGGCCAGATGTAGGGGTCAAATTTACCCTCTGGCGGTGCTAAATATGCAATAATTAATGAACAAAAATGATCGATCAACGTTTCGGCTCTCGACACACACATTCCTCACCAGGATTTGGAGCTTCCATCTTTATGGGGTAGTTAAGAGGCAGGTGTTCTGAAACCGCGGTGGGGGCGTGAGTACATGCTGAAGCTTCTGTTCCGTGTTGAAAATTGCCTGCTTTGATTGCGGAGCTGATAAAATGGGACTGACATATAAACACACACATGGTTACAATACGTTTATACTGCAAGAAAAATAAAACAACGCTCACTTTGTTTGTGTAATTCTAAACATCTCGCTCGCTCTCTGGGAACCAAGATGTGATTAGGATCAGCAGGCAGCTGGGAACGTTTTCCGATGTCTGACTGGCGCCGTGCAAAACAGTCTTTGAAAGAGGCGGATTGGGGGGCGCATACTGTATGTATCGGAAGGAAAAAGAGCTGCAGCCTGAAGGGAAGTCTAAAATCTTCCATTTCTTGCAAAGCAAGCAAGCAAACCATAAACATGGCAGGGAGGAGGATCATTTCAAATGAAGGAATTTCACTACAGGTGTTAACTCGCTAAAGCTATTTAAACAAGGACCCCAAAGAGATTAAAACAGGGGAGGGAAACTCCAGTCTTCAAGAGCAACCAACAGGTCAAGTTTTCAGGATATCCCTGCTTCAGCACAGGTGGCTCACTCAGAGGCTCAGTCAAAGACTAAGCTCTTTGACTGAGCCATCTGTGCTGAAGCAGGGATATCCTGAAACCTGACTTATTGGCAGCTCTTGAGGACTGCAGTTGGCTACCCCTGGATTAAAACCTACAGAGTATGGTGCGGGACATAAAGAGACAGCTAGGCTATATATAACTACATAAGGGATTGTGGCTTTGGAGAGAGGGCGAGCAGAAATTGCTCACTTCTTCCATTCCAATCAACTAAAATGCAGCTAAGAAAATCAGCTCTGGTAGAATAAACTTGGAAAATATCACATTATATATGTTCTTCTGCCATAGAAATGTGTTACACACTTTGGCATCAGCACAGACACACACACATCCAGCCACAAATATATACATGTGGTGGGGAACGGGAATGGAATGTAGCCATTGGGAAGCTCTCGCTCGCTCTGCTTTCAAACAAAGCCACTCATCACGCGTACTACGTGTGTATGCTATATACAACCGCAGAATAATCTGATGCAAAGAATATAATCCCACAATGGAAACACTGGAGCCAGATCAACTGACAAAACACAGGCGATGAGGAATGCAGCGTTTGTGCCAGTTCTGGACAAGGTGACGGGTATCTGGCAGGAAGTACAAGAACTCTAGAGGGAAGGGGAAAGTTAGTAATTAGTGTTATTTGTTTCTGGCAGCTGACAGATCGGCCCAAGTTAAACAAGTCCTGCCAGAGGCGTTCCATCCATCACATGGTGATAAGGAATTTTAAGTGGGCATTTGAATTAAAGCGATTAAAATCAAACACTGCCTTCTCTACGACTTGCTTTTCAAACGATCCTAAGCACATGGCTTGATGAGCCGCACATACCAATGCTTGTTTATATTATATATTACGTTATCGTACCCTAGTATTACTTATCTACACATAGAGGTGTGTCACGGCCGGGGTGCTCAACTCCAGTCCTCGAGCAATCCCCACCAACAGGTCAGGTTTTCAGGACATCCCAGATCCAGCACAGGTGGCTCAATCTGTCCCTGCTTCAGCATAGGTGGCTCAATCAGCCCCTGCTTCAGCACAGGTGGCTCAAAGCCACCTGTGCTGAAGCAGGGACTGATTGAACCACCTGTGCTGAAGCTGGAATATCCTGAAAACCTGACCTGTCAGGAGGGGGGGGGCTTGAGGACTGGAGTTAGGCGTCCCTGTCAGGCGGGTTAAAGTGCTGATTTTGAACACACAACGTTGTGGGTCCAAAATGCATCTAGCTTACTAATATTGGACATCTTGCTCAACCTCTCACCCTTCCGAGTACAATTATGCAGCTAAAACCATCCCACAGGTGCCTCCGAGGACCTCATGCAGCCACAACCATCATGCTCTTTGGTTAGGTGCTACTTACACACAAGGCAATGCTAACGGAGAATTTACACTGAAGCGGACATTAGCCGGGCTCTCTCATGAGATACCTGCATCTCCATTTGTTGCGTCTGTAATTGTTCCAGATGCTTGAGTCTCTGTTCTGTGAGCTGGGTCAGCTGCCTTTCTAGCTCGCTCACTCGGTCATGTGGATACGATCTTTCCGGCGGCTGACTTTGGATCTTGCTTTGCTGCTCGGTGAGCCGCTGCCGCTGCTGATCTGCCTCGTGGAGCTTGTTAAGCAGTTGGGAAACGGAGCTAACTTGAGCTTCGATATCACTCTGAGCCTAGGAGAGAAAATAAGATGATGGGTGACATAAACCTTAACCGTTTAACGTACGCTTTCAGCCTCTAACTCCGACAATGTGTCCGGGCAGTGGAAGCTCAACCACTATTTCTACATCTCGTCTACATAGGTTTATAAATAATCAGCCCAACTCTTCCAAATGGAACACACAGTTTTGTTGTCATATTTGAAGCTACCCATGATTCAGCCTCTCCTGTAGCTCATCCACATGAATTCCCCCAACGACCTCTACTCAAAAACCTTCTTTCGCCCTCATTCCCCATTATACATTGCTTGGACTATTCCCAACGCAGAATTTCCGCCATTGCTCCTTCAACGTTACAGAATCACTTAGCAATCTGTGATCGTGTGAAAGCACTCAGCCATGCAACACATTCTCTGACATTTTTAACATTTAACACACACATATATATTTAGGCACTGTACCGTGTATGAGTTTCACTGGATGTGCTAAAACAGAGCTTTGTCTGTGTTTTATGTTCTGTCTCTTGTTTTAAACATTTTTAACATTATAAAGATATGTTCAGGCGACAATATCACTGAACTGCTAGAACTTCAACAGATACCATGGAATAAATGTGTGAATAACATGATCTGTATTTAAAGTACAAGCCCTAAAAATAATAATAAATAAGCACAGGACCTGGAAACATTCCACGTTATTTTACTGAATCCTTTATGTCAATGATGCATCTGGAGATTTGGACTGATTTGTTGAGGTTCCCTAATCCAATAAAGCATGTGATTAAAAGTGTAATCATATTTTTAATTTTATTATGCGGAAATCTAAAACAGAATCAGTGAATTGAATGTCTTGTATTCTCTCGCTTGCTCAATTTTCTCAACACCTATTCTTTCCTAGACCCTCTACAATCTGGATTCCGCACTGCTCACTCCACGGAAACAGCCCTCACTAAAATAACTGACGACCTCCATGCTGCCATAGACAGAGGTCATTACACTCTGCTCATATTACGCGACCTCTCTGCAGCATTTGACACCGTCGACCACCCTCTTCTCCTTCACATTCTCCATACTCTTGGTATTCGGAACAAAGCTCTATCCTGGATCTCATCCTACTTTCAGTATCTCTTCTGCCAACACCTCCTCCTCCTCTATTGATCTCTCTGTGGGGGTACCCCAGGGCTCTGTCCTGGGACCTCTTCTCTTTTCTCTGTACACAAACTCTCTCTAGGTGACCTAATAACATCTTTTGGGTTTAATTATCACCTCTATGCTGACGACACACAAATATACTTTTCAACACCCGACCTTACACCTGCTGTACAAACCAAAGTTTCTGAATGTCTCTCTGCTATATCATCCTGGATGGCCCTCCGCCGCCTTAAACTCAACATGGCTAAAACAGAGCTCCTCATACTTCCTCCCAAACCTGGCCCTAGTACCTCTTTCCACATTACTGTTGGAACTACGATCATTCACCCAGTAGCCCAAGCACGCTGCCTAGGGGTCACACTCGACTCCTCTCTCACATTCGCCCCTCACATTCAAAACATTTCTAAAACCTGTCGCTTTTTCCTCCGCAATATAACAAAGATACGCCCTTTCCTCTGTTGCTCGACTGCTAAAACTCTGACTCAGGCCCTCATTCTCTCCCGTCTTGATTACTGTAACCTCCTGCTGTCCGGCCTTCCTGCCTCTCACCTGTCTCCCCTACAATCTATCCTAAAAGCTGCTGCCAGAATCACTCTACTCTTTCCTAAATCTGTCTCAGCATCTCCCCTCATGAAATCCCTCTCCTGGCTTCCGATCAAATCCCGCATCTCACACTCCATTCTTCTCCTCACTTTTAAAGCTTTACACTCTTCTGCCCCTCCTTACATCTCAGCCCTAATTTCTTGTTATGCACCATCCAGACTCTTGCGTTCTTCTCAAGGATGTCTTCTTTCTACCCCCTTTGTATCTAAAGCCCTCTCCCGCCTTAGACCCTTTTCACTGACTGCCCCACACCTCTGGAATGCCCTTCCCCTCAGTACCCGACTAGCACCCTCTCTATCCACCTTTAAGACCCACCTTAAGACACACTTGCTTAAAGAAGCATATGAATAGCACTGTGGCTATTCTGAACACATGATACATAAAGCTTGGCCCCCTGCAGACGCACTTACCAGAACTCCCTCCTACTGTCTCTGTACGTTCTCCCTACCTACCAATTAGACTGTAAGCTCCTCGGAGCAGGGACTCCTCTTCCTTACTTTTATGTCTAAAGCACTTATTCCCATGATCTGTTATTTATATTATCTGTTATTTATTTGATTATCACATGCATTACTACTGTGAAGCACTATGTACATTATTGGCGCTATATAAATAAAGACATACAATACAATACTATATTTTGCCCCATTAAATGAGCATTCCATGCTAAAGTCTATTCTTTTTATTAGTTATGGATCACGGGTTAATTTCAGCTCCAGGACCCCCATGTTTCCCGAGATACTTAACCCCCGGAGGTGCTGCCAGTACATCCTCGTTCTTAAAGAACCAATCCAAGGCGGCGGATTTTTTTGCAAATGTTATTTTTTTGTATATAGGGTTGAAGCAGGGGGTCTCCGGAGCTGAACCCCGTTAATTTCAGCTCCGAGACCCCCTGCTTCTGGAAATACTTACCTGGGAATTAGGTGCCGATAGAAGCTCTCCTTGGCTATCAAGGACCACAATATGTCTGCTCTTCAGCTATATCCCGACCTGCGGGCCAATTGGAAGCCGTGATGTCATCGATGTGGCTTCCTATTGGCCCATGTGCCGCGGGAGCTTCAAACCTGAAAGCCTTGCTTGCTGAGCCGGAGCAGCTACCGGCACCTACTTTAGAGGTAAGTATGTCTGGAAGTAGGGGGTCCCCGGAGCTGAAATTGGCGGGTTTCAGATCTGGGACCCCCTACTTTTTTACATTCGCTGTCTTGGATTCCTTCTTTAAATCGTCTGCATCCAGTGAGCAATTAAAACTTCCACTTTGTTTCCCCAGCAGGGATTGGAATCGGGGGCACCTACAGAGGCAGGGGGTCCCCGGAGCTGAGATTAACGCGGTTCAGATCTGGGACCCTCCTGCATCCCACTTAAGGGGGGACAAAGAAAACCAAGGCGGAACCGCACCAGTAAGTTAATGTGATGGGACGTCAGGTTCCCTTGCACACAATTCAGCACCAGAACCAGACCATTTACTTTAGCTTACTCCCTGCTGTGACCTGTCCGAGTGCAAACGGATGTGGTAGAAAAGAACTGCAGAAGAGGCGTTACCTTCAGAAGAGGAGCAGCAGCAGCAATGGCTGCAGCAGTAGCAGCTGCGACCGTTGTAGCAGAGTCAAACTGCCGGTGTGAAAGTGTCTCTCTTCTTTCAGCTCCGACGTCCTCCAGTAGTTGCACCCGCACCTGCTTACTGACAGGGGCACCTTGTACTCTGTAATTACAACCAGATTATAATCATTCTATGGTCCCAGAATATAACACGTACATTTCCACAACTGTTCAGAAGTTCCTTGCGTTCTGCTCAAGGATGTCTTCTCTCTCCCCCCTTTGTATCTAAATACCCTCTCTCGCCTAAAACCTCTCCCAGTCCCTGCCCCACACCCCTGGAATGCCCTCTCTCTCAATATCCGACTGGCACCCTCTCTCTCCACCATTTTAAAACACACCTCTTGAACTAAGCATATGGATAGCTCCGTTGCCTGATTCTATACAGCCCATATGCATTTACCATGGCCCCTTGCAGACGCACTTACCAAAACACCCTCCTACTGTCTCTGTACGTTCTTCCTATTTACCACTTAGATTGTAAACTCTTCGGAGAGTGGAGGATTATAATTTCATATTTCAGACCTTTGCTTAGTACAGAATGGAATTCTGGGTAAGAAAGGCATCTAAGAGAAGTATGTCATATTTGCTGGTTAACCTTAGAAACTGCTGTATGGACAGTGGCTTATCTTTTAGGTAACCTGTCTCATTCTGCTAATTGCATTTCTGTTATGCTTTCCTATTAGACACCAGACAGGGCATATGCCCTGGGAAAGAGAATAACATGTTTCTTTTAGGTTGCTGAATTTTCATTTTATCTCAGCTGGCAAATCTGTGCAGGGAATAACATTTTAAAGCTGCAGTTCAAGCTGTCGTTTTAAAACATATACATATATACACATTTTTTTTAAATTCAATATGTTCATCAATACAATCTACACACTGACAAGTGATTAGCAAAGATGCTGATCGATCAGTTCCTGTAAAATCAATCGCTGAAGATTCGGCTCGGGGTTCACTTAAATGCATCTTGGGTCCTCATCTGCTGCACTGACAGCCAAAGTTCTGTGAGGAAGATCATGTGACCAGGCAGGCACTAGATTCAATTGGTTCACTGCTAGAGAAAGGGCAGGGCTTAAAAAGGTGATGCTGTTTCAGAAGGGGAAGGGGATGTGACTTTGTATATGGTTGCCATAGGAACAAAAATGCTTATTACATTATAATACATTAAAAATGTCTTAAATTTTTTTTTTTTTTTTTTTTAATGCTACAAGTATTTTCTCATAGTACAGAACTGATTTATTTAAAGAAAAAGAAAAAAAAAAACACGTAGGTTTATTGCTTTAACTGCCGGAGCGCGAAGTATACGATGAGATCATACATACACGTCTTTTTGCTAGATCAGTGAAAGTAAAGGTTTGCAAATAAAGCTGCAGTACACGTTTTATTTTTGGCCCAGGTGTTTAATTATTATATTTAGTCTTGTGATAGCTACACCCTATGTAATAAAAGTCTTCTGACAGATTGTTACCCCAAAGTACAGAGTGGGGTTTAATTTCTTGCACCGGGGCAGGGAATCCTTTTTCCCAATGTTATTTTTATGTCTGAAGCGCTTATTCCCATGATGTGTTATAGTATTAGGTCCCGTGTATTACTGCTGTGACGCGCTATGTACCGGGATAGAGCTATTTAAATAAAGATATACATGCATACAAGTGTATTTACACACAAAGCTTCTCTTGGTTATGGGATACCAGAACAATTACAGGCTTAATCCAAATATAAAGGTGGTAGAACGCACACAAATATGTTAACATAGGATACATTGAGACATTAAAAACATGGCTAATTTTTGAATGTCATAAAGGGAGCCACCCGAACTAACCTCCATCTATTTACTTTGTACAGGATTAAAACCGGGGCTCCCCCACAGCTGAACCGCACTATTTTTAGCTCCGGGAACTCCCGCGTTCCCGAGATACGCACGTGTGAAGTTACCGGTATCACTTCCTGGATTTTAAAGGGGATTTAAAATGGCCATCCAATAGGAAACCACCATCTGACGATGTTGCGGCTTCCTATTGGCCCAAGATTTGTATGTATGTATACATGTGTGATTTGGGAGGGGGGAGAGGGGGGGAGGGGGAGGGGGAGAGGGGGGAGGGGGGGGAGGTGGTGGGAAGGGGGGGTGGAGGGGGGAGGTGGTGGGAAGGGGGGGTGGAGGTGGTGGGAAGGGGGGGAGGAGGTGGGGTGGAGGTGGTGGGAAGGGGGGGAGGAGGTGGGGAGGAGGGGGAAGGGGGGGGAGGAGGGGAGGAGGGGGGAAGGGGGGGAGGTAGTGGGGAGGAGGGGGGAAGGGGGGGAGGTAGTGGGAAGGGGGGGGAGGTGGTGGGAAGGGGGGAGGTGGTGGGAAGGGGGGGAGGTGGTGGGAAGGGGGGAGGTGGTGGGGAGGAGGGGGGAAGGGGGGGGAGGTGGTGGGAAGGGGGGGGGGAGGTGGTGGGAAGGAGATGGTGGGAAGGGGGGGGGAGGTGGTGGGAAGGGGGGGAGGTGGTGGGAAGTGGAGGGGAGGTGAAGGGGGTGGGGGGTGGAGGGGAGGTGAAGGGGGGGTGGAGGGGAGGTGAAGGGGGGGTGGAGGGGGGGTGAAGGGGAGGTGGAGGAGGGTGAAGGGGAGGTGAAGGGGGGGTGGAGGGGAGGTGAAGGGGAGGTGAAGGGGAGGTGAAGGGGGGGTGGAGGGAGGTGAGGGGTGGGTGAGGTGAGGGGTGGGTGAGGGGAGGTGAAGGCCGCTTCCTCACCCGCCCGTCCGCTCCCTCGCCCGTCCGCTCCCTCAGCCGTCCGGCCGCTCCCTCAGCCGTCCGGCCGCTCCCTCAGCCGTCCGGCCGCTCCCTCAGCCGTCCGGAAGCTCCCACGTGGATCTGAGGCGGGAGGCAGCTTGTTGTGGCCGCTCCCCCGCTGTGTCCCGGGCGCTCGCTCCCCCGCTGACTGTAGCGGTGCCGGGGGGGGGGGAGGGGGTGGAGGGGAGGTGAAGGGGGGTGAGGGGTGGGTGAGGGGTGGGTAAGGGGAGGTGAAGGGTGGGTGAGCGTTGGGTGAAGGGGGGTGAGGGGAGGTGAAGGCCGCTCACTCACCCGTCCGGAAACTCCCACGTGGATCTGAGGCGGGAGGCAGCTTTTTGTGGCCGCTCCCCCGCTGTGTCCCGGGCACTCGCTCCCCCGCTGACTGTAGCGGCGCCAGGGGGGGGGGGCTGAAAGCGCGGGAAACAGGGAGACACGGGGAGAGGAGGAGGTGCGCGCGGGTGTGGAGGCTGATGTTCGGGGAGGAAGAGGCGGAGGCTCCGGGACTGGCGGGTATGTGAGCCCCACCCCCCGGGTTATACATGCTGCTAATGTACACCCCCCCCTACTGTGTGTGTGTGTGTCCCTGTGTGTGTGTCCCTGTGTGTGTGTGTGTTTGTGTGTGTGTGTGTGTGTTTGTGTCCCTGTGTGTCCTTTGGCCCGTCACTCCGCCTCAGGCCAATGAGAGGTGTGCGGGGGCGGGCCAAGGGACCAATGAGATTTCCCCTAGGGACACCGGACATCCAGGCAGGCAGGCAGGCAGGCAGGCAGGCAGGCATACAGTGCTTTCACTAATATAGTATAAGATGTAACAAAAATTGCAAAAGGGCAATCAAATTAGCAAAAATGGATAATGAAAAAAGGATTGCAATAGAAAGTAAGGTCAAGCCTAAAAAGTTCTTTAAGTACCTTAATAACAAAAAAATGAGAAAAGAAAATATAGGACCCCTTCAGTGTGAGATGGGTAGGCAGATTATTGGAGATAAGGAAAAAGCTGAGGTATTAAACAAATTCTTTGCCTCTGTGTTTACCAGGGAAGAATCAAGTTCAATAGTAGTGCCGCAGGAGGAAGCCACAACCTCCATATTAATGAACAATTGGTTAACTGAGGAAGAAGTTCATAAGCGACTTGAAAAAATTAAAGTAAATAAGGCACCTGGCCCCGATGGCATACATCCAAGAGTTCTCAAGGAGTTAAGCTCAGTAATAGCCAAACCATTATATTTAATATTCAAGGACTCCATTTCCACAGGCTCATTACCACAAGATTGGCGTAAAGCAGATGTGGTGTCTATATTTAAAAAGGGAGCTAGATCACAACCGGGAAATTACAGACCTGTAAGCCTGACTTCAATAGTAGGGAAACTACTTGAAGGTTTAATACAGGATAATATTCAGGAATACCTAATGGAAAACAAAATTATTAGTAATAGTCAGCATGGATTTATGAAGGATAGATCTTGCCAAACTAACCTTATTTGTTTCTTTGAGGAGGTAAGTAGGAATTTAGACCAGGGTAATGCAGTTGATGTGGTCTACTTAGATTTTGCAAAGGCTTTTGATAAGGTTTCACACAAGAGGTTGGTGTATAAAATAAAGAAAATTGGACTCAGTAATAATATATGCACCTGGATTGAAAACTGGTTAAAGGACAGACAACAGAGGTTTGTCATAAATGGAACTTTTTCAGGTTGGGCTAAAGTCGTGAGTGGAGTACCTCAGGGATCGGTACTGGGACCCCTGCTTTTTAAACTTGTTTATTAATGACCTTGAGGTTGGGATCGAGAGCAAAGTCTCCATCTTTGCTGATGATACTAAATTGTGTAAGGTAATAGAATCAGAGCAGGATGTAATTTCTCTTCAGAAGGACTTGGAGAGACTGGAAACGTGGGCAGGTAAATGGTAGATGAGGTTTAATACAGATAAATGTAAGGTTATGCATTTGGGATGTAAAACAAATATAATCACTGCGCTACTCCATGTAAAGAGCATGCAGCTAGTGAAGGAAATGGCCATACAAATGTGCAAAACAGAAAGTGAATCCCTGCGCTTCTCCCATTACGATAGCAATCAATGGGGAATATATATATATATATATATATATATATATATATGTATGGTGTAAATACCTATAAGAAAAAAGGAGACTTTTGGTATACATCCTTTGATCAAATAATGCCAAGCCTGCTAACTAATGCTAACATTTTTTGATCAAAGGATGTATACCAAAAGTCTCCTTTTTTCTTATAGGTATTTACACTATATATATATATATATATATATATATATATATATATATATATATATATATATATATATATATATATATATATATTCCCCATTGATTGCTATCCCTATGGGAGAAGCGCAGGGATTCACTTTCTGTTATGCATTTGGGATGCAAGACTAAAAAGGCGACTTACAAATTAAATGGAGATATATTGGGGGAATCCTTGATGGAGAAGGATTTAGGAGTGCTTGTAGACTGCAGGCTTAGCAATTGTGCCCAATGTCATGCAGAAGCAGCAAAGGCAAACAAGATCTTATCTTGCATCAAGCGGGCAATGGATGGAAGGGAAGTAAACATAATTATGCCCCTTTACAAAGCATTAGTAAGACCACACCTTGAATATGGAGTAAAATTTTGGCCACCAATCCTAAGAAAAGACATTATGGAACTAGAGAGAGTGCAGAGAAGAGCCACCAAATTAATAAAGGGGATGGACAATCTAACTTATGAGGAGAGGCTAGCTAAATTAGATTTATTTACATTAGAAAAGAGGCGTCTAAGAGGGGATATGATAACTATATACAAATATATTCGGGGACAATTCAAGGAGCTTTCAAAAGAACTATTCATCCCACGGGCAGTACTCAGGACTCAGGCCATCCCTTAAGGTTGGAGGAAAGGAAATTTCACCAGCAACAAAGGAAAGGGTTCTTTACAGTAAGGGCAGTTAAAATGTGGAATTCATTACCCATGGAGACTGTGATGGCAGATACAATAGATTTGTTCAAAAAAAGGTTGGACATCTTTTTAGATAGGAAAGGTATACAGGGATATACCAAATAAGTATACATGGGAAGGATGTTGATCCAGGGATTAATCCGATTGCCAATTCTTGGAGTCAGGAAGGAATTAATTTTTCCCCTTAATGGGGTTTTTGTTTGCCTTCCTCTGGATCAATAAGTAAGTATAGATATAGAATAAAGTATCTGTTGTCTAAATTTAGCATAGGTTGAACTTTATGGACCTATGTCTTTTTTCAACCTCATCTACTATATATATATATAATCAAAAGGAGTGATACTGAGTGTGGCCAAATGTATACAACAAAAGGCAAAGATACCCAATGCTACATCCAATGTGACAAAATACATAGTTAAATACTTCAAAAAATTAAATGTAATAAACACACAATCCCAGCAAGCTCTAACACCACAACCCACCACATCATATATATACCCCATATTTAAGTAGCAGGTTTTTTCATGTTCCTGTGCAGGACGGGTCTTTTAAGACCATTCTGCCTCCACAGCAGAGGTACAGGAGAATTCTCACAGGTAGTGTTAGGACCTGCAGACTGGTCATGCCGTGACATGGCTGCAGACTGGTCGTGCCGTGACATGGCTGCATACTGGTCATGCCGTGACATGGCTGCAGACTGGTCATGCCGTGACATGGCTGCAGACTGGTCATGCCGTAACGTGGCTGCAGACTGGTCATGCCGTGACATGGCTGTATACTGGTCATGCCGTGACATGGCTGCATACTGGTCATGCCGTGACATGGCTGCAGACTGGTCATGCCGTGACGTGGCTGCATACTGGTCATGCCGTGACGTGGCTGCAGACTTGTCATGCCGTGACGTGGCTGCAGGCTTACACCGCTTTGGCCAAAGGGTTTAACTAAATGACCCTTACTCATGAGAATACCAACATTGAAGTATTTAACTATGTATTTTGTTACATTGGATGTAGCATAGGGCATCTTTGTCTTTTGTTGTATACGCTTTGAAACAAGCCTACCTTTTATTTAAGACAGCGAGCAGCGCTTCTTTCTGACCGGTAACAAACTGAGAAATCCGAGTATCTTTACCTGAAACAATAAAAATACTCACTTTAGAGAATGGTATAATTCAATAACAGTTTCCTATTACAATACACATTTAAATCTTATATCAAATGAGTAGCGCATATAAAATCATCAAAATGGTACATTACAGGAGAGATATTTTAATACTCTGTCCATAACTGGATGTATTCCCGCAGTCGTTATATATAAAATAATTATTTTTAAAGGAGGCCCCCCGCATTGGAACTCAGGGACACATATTGTCCCAATATATAAATAAAATAATGATTAAAATAAATAAATACAAATCTTTAAAGCAGCAATTCCCCCAGAAGCGGGGGAGTAAGACACTGCCTCTGATAACGACGACATCGAGAGTGAAGCAGGGGAACTTGGTTTAATTCCCGGTGTCGGCTCCTTGTGACCTTGGGCAAGTCACTTTATCTCCCTGTGCCTCAAGCACCAAAAACATAGATTGTAAGCTCCGCGGGGCAGGGACTGTGCCTGTAAAATCCCTGTGTGCTGCGTACCGCGCGCTATACTGAAATTGTGACGCGCTTTGAGTCCCATTAGGAGAAAAGCACTATATGAAATAGTTATTATTCAAGTTATTATTATATATGCGTTTAACTCATATAATGTAAGTATTTTAACCCATGTATGTCCTCCTCTTTAAAAAAAAAGTTAAAAAATCATGTTTTTCCTCATCTTTACTGCAGTTACCGTGGTAACCTTTACACTGCAATGGCCTCAAGGGGGAGCTTCATTATAAACTCCCAGACACTTAATATTTCAAACGCTTATATCTCCTGAACGGATCATCAGATTTTAGAAAGGGCAAAAAAAATGGCGATCAATGTGGACTGCTGCTTTTTAACATCTCTTTGAAAGTTGTAGAATTAAGGTCTTGGTTATCCTTGGCTGTTAATAAGTAAAGGCAGGAGTTCTCAACTCCAGTCCTCAAGACCCTCCAACAGGTCAGGTTTTCAGGATACCCCTGCTTCAGCACAGGTGGCTCAGTCATCCTGGTGGTGGCCCTTGAGGACTGGAGTTGGCCACCCGTGGGTTAGGCATTCAGGACTTACACTCGTGCTTGCGGCCCATTTGGGATTTCTTCATTGTTGCTTTCTCACCCGTAACATTGTGCAAATGTTTCGTCACGTAAACCTGTCAGCAAGCAGGAGAAGCATATCAGCCATCGAAAACCAGCATGACTGTTGAAGATCAGTACGTGAGGATTGTTTATATATTAGGTACCTATGCTATTTAAAACATGCAGAGTTTCTTGGGTCAAGCATGAAAGGAGGATTAAAAAGCCTCATAGCCCCTCCAGCTCAATCACAGTATATAACATGCTGCAGCTTACCAGGGTGTTATCAATAAATGATTTGACTAAATGTTCTTGTAGCCCCTGCTACAAATATATGTATACTGTAAATAATACAGAATGAATCTGCTCCACCTATCACATAAGGAATAGGAGACACTGTCCCATATCTGCCTGGCAACACCTGACAGGAGATATGGGATTGGATAAGAAGAAAACCTGATAGAATCTGGAGACCAACTGTCAGTCTCAGACACAGACAGGGATAGGAAGTGACAGTAAAAGTTCATCTCTCCTGTGTTGTCTTCAAATACTTTCTGGGCAAGCTACCTATCTATCTGAACAAGCTACTCACCCCTACCACATGCAGCACTTATCATCTGAGATCAGACTCCAAAACACTGTCCATGGTCCCAAGGTTCAGCAAAGTATCCGGCCGCTCCTCCTTCTCTTACTGTGCACCTCACAACTGGAACAGTCTACCGGAGACTCTCACAGCCGCCACCAGTTTAAGTTCTTTCAAAACTAAAGCTGTCTCACATTTTAACCTGGTCTGTAACTGTTACATAAGCCTATAACATATACTATCTCTTACTGTGCATGCAATGTCTTGTATATAATGTATACCCTGCTCACTTATGTAACTGTATTTCTAACCATGTATTATTTGGACATACTTGAAAACAAAAGGTAACTCTCAATGTATTACTTCCTGATAAAACATTTTTATAATTAACTAAATAAATAATATAAGAGGCACACAGAGAAAATGCACAGGTGAAAGTGAATGTGGCTTAAGAGAGACAGCCTGACCCTCACAGATGGTGAAAGAGGAGGCTTGTAGGAGAGTGCTAGCCAAGGAGAGAGAAAGTGAGAGACAGCAGCAGAAACACACCCCCCTACACAGAGGAAGAGAGAGCTGAAAAGAGACTTTCCCTACACACACAAAGAGAAGTGTGAGGAGAAGAGTCCACAGTAAGAGAGATCCAGACACTTGCTGGGCTGTTAAAGCTTGACAGACAGACATCTGGGAGGCCTTTTCCTGCAATTTGAGTATCATTTGTAAATCACACATGAACCTCACAAATGTTTCACCCTTAACAGGCCTGCAACGTGGCTACATGACATTTTTGAGATAGCAGAGCCAACGCAGTGCTAGCAATAATATTGGCCTAAGTGGATTCTACATTGGACACTGGGACTAATAGAAGGCACAGTGTCCGCATTTATTGTGTATGAGATAGACAGACAGACAGTTTTCTTTAAGAGTAAGGGCCGCCGGGTTAAAGTTGCCAAAGGGTCATACAGCACCGATTAATATATACATAAGTCTTGTCTGGTCTTATTCAAGGGGTCCAATTATGGCGTACTGAGGGAGGACAGACTCAGGCTCCCCCAAAGCACATAGACTGTGAAAATAGAGGGGTTACACATGAATAAAATATTCAAAACCAATACTCTTTTGTAGTCAACAATGAATTGACCTGCTACAATCTGTCTTTGGCTGTGCCTTACTCTACTATACACTAAATCATGGATTAAGTAAATACATTTATTGTGCACTACGATAGGGTTACGCAACTGGAGGGCGCGGCGGTTGCAGAGGCCCCGCGCTCTTCAACCAAGGCATTTAAATTAATTCCGGGGGATCGCATGAGGCCACTGTAACTTCACTTACCTTGTCGTCAACGACGCGTCGTCAAATGACACCGCGGGGTCACGTTGCCATGGCACCATAACGTCACGTGACCCCGCTGCGTCATTTGCCGCCGAGAGCCGGAGACAAGGGAGGGGAGGTGGGGTGGGGGTACGAGCAGGGGATGGAAACAGGCAGGTGGGGAGCAGCAGGGAAAGATTGTGCACCCCTGCAGTACAATACTCATGTTTGTTATTGGATTTAAGTGTCAGGATCTTAATTGGATGAATGGAGGAATACATTCTTTAATCTTAAACTCCTATGCGAGTAATATTTATTTTTGATTTGTCCAGTAAGAGGACCTGCCGCTTGTAACATGTCTAGAGTCCTCCAAGACTACTAGAAATAAACCAGAAACATGAACAATGGGGTTACCTTTGGGGATGATGACTCTTTCTTGGATGAAGACTTTTTCTGCCTTTCAGTGACCTTCATAGCATCTAAAACATTAAATGTATAGATATTTAGGAAATAGTAATAAACACAACATCTCTACACCAATGTAAAACAGACTGTCACCCATGTTGCTGCCAGATGGGCCAGACCACACAGTGAAGGGATTAACCCAACAAGACTGCATCAGAGCTCAGGATTTGGTAGGTAGACAAATTAAAGACGCTCAGATTCTCACATGGAGAAGCCGTTTCAGGGCATATTGAATAGGGACCGTAACTTGTGATATATTGAACATTGTGCTTACAACTTTTGTGCATTTGGGCTTAAGTAGGCAAACCTTGGGTGCTTTGTGCCTTGCAGTTTAAAACAGAGTGGTAAATAACACTGCATATTTCCAATTTAACCCAGTTTGCGTCACAAAAGACAATAGTAACTCTGCACTACAAAACTACAGTTTCAATTAAAAAATATATATTTTTTTAGGTTTTAGGATTTTCCTGTTTCTAACCCATTTCTTCTGTTTGTATTGTACCTGCTATGCCTTCCATCGAAGTGAATTTGACAGCAGGGTACTTGTTAGCTGGTAAAGCCGGGGGGATGTATGCAGTGTCTTGATTACTGAAAGCAAAATCTGGAAAGGGAGAGGGGACCTCCCGGAGCCTCTTCAGTGAGATTTGCACCCTGCTGCCCCCAGAGTACAGGGAGCTGTCTGGAGAGCCCCCAAAACTGACTGTCTCCACTTGTCCACTTCTCCTCATTGAACCCCTGGGGTGTTCTGTCTCCCCCTGCTCGGCACTTCCCAGTGAAGTCCCTAGGTGATCGCTCTCCCTCTGCCCACCTCTCACCACTGATCTACCAAGGAAACCTGTCACCACCTGCTTATCTCTCCCCAATGATACCCTTGAATAATCAATATCCACCTGCCTCCCTTTTCCTACTGATCCACCAGTATTACCAGTCTCCTCCTGCCCCCCTCTACTGACTGATCCCCTGGGGTATCCTGCCTCCTCCTGCCCCACTCTCCCTTCTGATCCCCTGGAGTATCCTGCCTCCTCCTGCCCTACTCTCCCTTCTGATCCCCTGGAGTATCCTGCCTCCTCTTTACTGACGGATCCCCTGGGGTGTCCTGCCTCCTCCTGCCCCCCTCTCCCTGCTGATCCCAGGGGGTATCCTGCCTCCTCCTGCCCCCCTCTCCCTGCTGATCCCCTGGAGTGCCCGGCCTCCTCCTGCCCGCTTCTCCTCGCAGCTCCCCCGGCCCGTGCTCCAGTCCTGTAGCCCCGTGTCCTGTGGATGCCGGTGGAGCGGATCAACACGTCACTGGCCGTAGTACTGGCTGCCGAACCCAAGCTGGTGTCCGAGGCTTCCTCCTCCATCCCCCGCTCTGACCGCCGGGCCGTCACCGTCTCCCGCAGCACCGCCGGCCTGTCACCCGCAGGACTGTTTGGCGCTGGTTGTCTACTAGCAACAACAACGGTTAAACTGTCCGTCCTCCATAACACTCAGGGCGGAAACAACACCCCCGCACCATTGTGTCCGGCTCTGTAGAGATGAATGTGGTAGCGCAATTCCGAGCAGTACAGGGCACGAGGAAATAGGTGCAATATGGGATTCAGGCGTTTACAAGCAAGTGAGCAACAACTATGAAGGCTCCTAACACATGCAATGTATTTTATGCATTAAAGGAGCTTTGCCTTAAAAAAAAAAACAAAAAAAACCACACACACTTTAAGTTATGGTGGGTGAAAAAGGCAACAAAAAACCTCCACCGTTAGCATATAGGCTATAGCCAATAAAGAATATCACTTGTGAGCACATTCACGTCTAAGGCCGCGCGTATAGTGACGGCGACGCGACGGATGACGTCACCTGTCGCCGTCGCCACCCGCGAAAGTTGTATTTCGCTTTGAGGCGACGTCGCAAGCGACCTGGCCATTGATTGGTTCAGTGGCTGTCACATGTGGCGACAGCCTCTGAAAAATCAAATTTTGACCGGGTACCAAATTTTTGGTCGTGTTGTCGCTCCCGTTGCTCCATCGCGTCGCGCTTACTATAAGCGCTTGCGACGGCGACAATGCATTTGTTTTGGCGCGCCGTCGGCGGCACTATAAGCGCAGCCTTAGGCCGCTTGTATAGTGCCCGGGACGGGTGACGTCACCCGTCGCCGCTAGCGAAAGTTATATTTCGCTTTGTGGCGGCGGCGCTGGCTTACTGGCATTTGATTGGTTCAGGGGCTGTCACATGAGGCGACAGCCCTTGAAAAATCAAATATTGCTAGCTCCCAAATTTCGCGATGCAATGTCGCTCCGTCGCCGTCACGCTTACTATAAGCGCACGCACCGGCGGCAATGCATTTGTTTTTGGGCAACGTAGCCCGTCGCAGGCACTATTTGAACGGCCTTCGACAGGTCTGCACCACTGCCTTTCAACCATTATCACCTAGCATACAGTGCTCCCACTGCAGTTTAAATGGGCTCCATGTTAATGGATATTCCAGGCAAAAGGTGACACATTGTGTGCTCATTTGCATGTCATTTCCCAGAACCCCTATGCAAGGGATTCTGGGAAATGACATGCAAATGAGCACACAGTGCCACCTTTTGACTTAAAGCCATTATTACATGGCACCCTTGAGCCACTGCTCGCTGTTTTAAACACTGGCAAAGCCATTAAAATCAACCTCACACTGGTGAGACCCACAAGGTCGAAACAGCCTTTCTGTGAGTGAGTTCACTGGCTTTGCATCTCATCCCAGGCTATGTTTAAAAGCTGTGTTTAATGGGGGGGGGGGAGGGTGATGATGTGAGAGGATGACGGGGGGTTGCAACAATCTTGGAAGTAGTGGGAGAGAAGCATTAAGATCAGTATTGCTCGCCCTGTATGACTGCAGGTATGTTATTTATAAATTATCTGACCGTTATGTCATGTTTTTCTAAATTTCACTCCGCGTATGCACCAATTTGCTCCATTTCATATTCTATTTTGTAAAAAAAATGCTGGGAAGGCTCAATCCCCTAACCTCTCCCAGACATTTTTACGAAATAGAATATTAAATAGTGTAAATTGGTGCAAACGTGGAGTGAAATTTAGAAAAAATTACGGAACTGTCTGAGAATTTATAAATAACATACCTCCCCACCGACTTTTCGAGCGCGCCGTATTTTTCACCGTTGTGTCCAGTATTTTTTGAGAAGCCACCTGGCAACCCTATCTGGGAAACAGGATTTTGCTGATCGATCACGGGAGAACCAATCAATCTGCAGCTTAGGCAATTCATTTTCAATAAATCTAATCATAGGCGGCATGTATTAAAACAAAAAAATTATATATTTTTTTAAGGATTGCTTCTTTAAAAACCAGCGCTGAGCTATATGGCAACTCACACACCCCAATAATTGTTTGTTCCCAAAATTATTTTGTATTAACTAGTTTGTTACGATTTCTATTGGTTTAAAACCTTCGCTGCATTTCAATAACCGTGGGTTCAGAATTTATATGAAGTGTTAACATACAGTCATTTCTATTCATTCATTCATGTCTGCATATCTCACACCATGTTGTAAAATAATAACCTAATCGAGTCTGTCTAGGGTGGAACCTTCACATGAACACATTGATTCCGGGGGGGCTGTTGATAGTGAAGCACAACAGGCGCTTGGCAACCTGGAGTAAACCTATCTGAGAATTCACGAGAAAAACATTCAGTAAAAAGATTTAAAAAATAAAAATGTATATATAAAAAAAAAAAAAAAAAAATTAGCGAAGGAGAAAGCTAAACAACCGAGATGCGTGTAGGACGAGTTAAGACCTTCATTACATTTGAATGGGCTTTCCCTCCTTGACCTGCATGGATTTGAGGAATGTGCTGCTGTGAATATAGTGCCGGGTCCGCCCCTCCCTGCCCACGTGTTTCTGCTGCAGAACAAGGAGATCAGTGTGTGCGGCTGGCAGGAGGTCAGTGAGTGTGAGTATGAGTGGCACCGGCCCAGTGACGCCTGGGATTGCTGCCATAGATAGCACTGGTCCTGTGCACAGCCTTGTGAAGCCCTTTGTGTGTCTGGGTGGTAATCCAGGTACCACCTCTTTAATCATTGACCCCCTGCCTGTGTAGCAATGTGCTCTGCATTATCGCTGTATACTCTGACAGGAGGCCCCGGAGAGCTGGGCTAATGTACTGGGCCTTCTTCTGACATCATTAGCTTTCTTTTATTAATACAAACACACTCTTCCCAGCTTTAGCACACACAGTTATGCACACGTGACAAGGTCCAAGGCCCAGTCTGGACCATGGGGTGTTTGTTTTTTGATAGATTTGCTCTTATAATGTGATGAAGATGATTACACATAATTGCAAACATGTGCTGGGTTTGCTTGGACACACCCTGTTGGAGTCTGTACTCAAGCTGCTGTTTGAATGATACTCCAGTGATTGACAGGCACACAAGTACAATATTAAAATGTAATTGTAGTTATTTGCCTGGATTTACCATATTGTAGCTAATGTGGATGTTTAAAGGGAAAAGAGCAAACATTTGTATGACCTTTATTATTTTTTTCAAGGTCACAACCTTTTACAATGTCTTGGTTAAAATATATATTTTTTACATTAACTGTATTAAGCTAAATATTGTTTAATTGCATCTATTTTTTGTAACAAAATCAAAAGGAAAACTAGGCTGATTTATTAAAGCTGCCGTATAAAAAAAAAAATATAATCCATTCAATATGTGTATCAATACATTCCACACAATACGTAATTAGCCAAGTTGCTGACCGATCGGTGAAGATTCAGCACGGGGGTTCACTAAATGGCTGTCAGTGCAGCAGAAGAGGATCCAAAATGCAAAGTTCTGTGGGGAAGATGATGTGATCAAGAAGTCAGTAGATACAATTGGTGCCTTGCTAGAGAGAGGGCAGGGCTCAAAAAGGGCCAGAGCCTGTTTCGGAAGGGGATGTGACTTTGTAAATAGTTTCTATAGGAACAAAAAATGCCTGTTAAATAATACATTCAAAATTGTTTAAAAATAAATACTGCAAGTATTTTCTCAGTACAGAACTGATTTATTAAAAACACAAGTAGTATAGTGCTGGAACTGTATGTAGTGTAGAATTTTGCAGGGACAATGAGTACCTTCCTTGAAGAGGTTACCATTTAATTTGTGCCAGCTGCATCATATTCGAACACACCAAAAAAAAATAATTAACCACCGTAGTCATGCCATGCTAAAACTGTGGCGCAGCCATGCCTAGTTGGAAGTATTTGTAACCATTTATCTGTCATCATAACGGTGCCTAGGACATACTTGAAAACAAGAGGTAACTCTCAATGTATTACTTCCTGGTCATACATTTTATAAATAAGTGTATTGACCCAGCAATCGACTCTATAACATTCTCCTTTGGCCATTGTTTTCTTCCCAAATTATTAGGACTGAGTGCTAGCTGGGGCAAAGGTTAGGCTGTACAAGTCTTATATATTCTGCTGATGGTTAAACAAGGCTGATAAAGTCCCTGATTTATCCAGCGGCCGGTTAAATAAGGCTCAACAAGTTCACCCGGCTCGCTGGGTAAATAGCCTCTAGACAGGTCAGGGAGATCAATCCCTAATTGGGTGCTCCAAAACAACGTCCGTGGGTGCTTGCAAGCAAACAATATCCAATTGGTGGGTCCAGGACATGCAATAACTAGGAGCAGGAACACAGTCCCCTATGAAACAATAAATCCACATATAATGGCAGCGCAGTTTAAACACCATAGACAAGCACTATAGGGAGGGAAACCTCTAACCTGACCGGCATGTTAGTCCCACCCGGCGGTCCCTTCCATGGCGGGTCTCACACTCCCAGCAGGTCTTCTCGGCAGAGAGTGTATATACTCACATTACTGCCCTGATGTCGGTGTGCTGCTGTGGGGAAAGAGATTCAACTCCTCCGTTTTTTTGCGTGCGTCCGTCCCGATGGTAAGGTGCAAGACGTAGGTTAGGGGGCTCTGAGCACTGCTTGATGTTATCAGGCTGGAGGCAACGTGCGTTGAAAAAATACTTTATTGTGGCATAAAAGCCTGATTAAAAAACATGAGACAATTCTCTGACGCGTTTCGTCCTGCGACTTGAGTCGCAGGACGAAACGCGTCAGAGAATTGTCTCATGTTTTTTAATCGGGCTTTTATGCCACAATAAAGTATTTTTTCAACGCACGTTGCCTCCAGCCTGATAACATCAAGCAGTGCTCAGAGCCCCCTAACCTACGTCTTGTAAATAGCCTCTAGCATGCTACTTTGTTACGGAAATTCCATAAACAACATTTTTGCAAATGTGACTAACGTTAATTTAGCATGTTCAGTACTATTTTTAATCTGATACCTACCAGTGATAATACTTGTCATTTATTAAATATGTCCATCTTTATGGTTACTTGCCAACCCGCCCAGAACCTGAATTTGTGAACCCTTCTTTATTGCTGTTGTTTGATCAGCAGGACATTGACGTGATCAATGCATTTATCAGCAGCCATTAAGTAATATTCGGCATGTAAATAAAATAGTCTTCCTGTTACTTTTACGTGTTGTATGTTTGTCATTGATGCTTGCCTGGGGAATACACCTGTTGTTATTGCCATGTATTCTAACGATTTCTGCATCTTGATGAACCAGCCCTTTGAGTAATTGGGTGTGTTAGGATTGCAGTCACCAGAGGACATACTCCGCTCATTGTTTTCATTCACTGGAGCCTGTTTTTCATTCCTCCTTGGTTTTGTAGCTTCATGAGCTGCTGCAAACAACATAGTATGGCGTAAAGAAATACCAACCGTAGGATTCATTCAGGGATTTCCACCTAGTGACATAGAATACTCTACCTGTGACAATCATTATACGAGGCAAATGGATGTTTCACAGCTAAAACATTGCTCCTTCATTCCTGGCTTCGTTACATGAACTGATAATTAGTAATAAGGTACAGGCATACCCCGTTTTAAGTACCCCCGCTTTACGTACACTCGCAAGTACGTACATTTATTTTTAATTGCACCATACCCCTGTGTACGTACGCATGCTTCGCGAGTACGGACACCAGGGGGCGGCGTGCACATGTGGCGGCGTGCGCAACTCATCATTACCGCAACCGCCTTCATTCTGGTCCCTAACGGAGCGGGTGTGCAGGTAGAAGGGGGAACGGGGACAGATGGGAGGGGGAGGGCAGGGGGAACGGGGAGATCGGGTGCGCAATAAATCAGCGCAATACCAGTTATTCCGCCCGCACTGCAGCTCCTGGCTCTCCTCCCTTCTCAGAGCTCGCTATAGCCTGCTGCTGCAGAGCGAAACGAAACTTTGCATGTGAGCTACGGGGGAGGAGGAGGTGCTCTTCTACTGCATTCTTTGCGTGCGTGTGTGTGCGTGTGCGTGCGTGTGTGTGTGTGTGTGTGTGTGTGAGAGAGAGAGAGACTGAGTGAGAGTGTGTGAGTGAGAGTGTGAGAAGGGGAGAGAGCTGCTATACAGTACTGACCCGCGTGCCGCCTCTCACCTTCCTTGCTCCCATTCATTTTATTTCAATAAAGCCTACTGTATTTATTTTGGTTACAAATGCGTTATTTACATCAGTTATGCACGTATATGATGTTTGCAGTACAGAACATGCATTGTAAAGTGGAAAAAAGGTCGTGCTTCACTTTCAGTACATTTTCGCTTTACATACATGCTCCGGTCCCATTGCGTGTGTTAAAGCGGGGTATGCCTGTGTTACATAGTTACATACATGCTCCGGTCCCATTGCGTGTGTTAAAGCGGGGTATGCCTGTGTTACATAGTTACATACATGCTCCGGTCCCATTGCGTGTGTTAAAGCGGGGTATGCCTGTGTTACATAGTTACATAGATGCTCCGGTCCCATTGCGTGTGTTAAAGCGGGGTATGCCTGTGTATCTTTAATTGGATGTTCCAATGGAAACTAGATTGGTGTAATAGGATAACTTTTTCCAATACTATTTGAAGACTTGGCATGTAGTTAGAATGATTATTTTGTCTCACTATGCCCTATATTTTGCTGACCGGTCATTGGGTTCTTGAAGTTCATCATTTTGACAATAGTTGACGCAAATTAGATTATTATTATTATATCTTTTCAGAAAAGTCCAAACAAACCAACACTCGTATTTCTTTTTCCTTATAGCTAAAGAATCGTAACATTTTATTCAGCAATGTGTCCCCCTCCCCAGCCTAGCCCATATTAGGCTTCGGGCATGGTGGATCAATTTGTGCTGACCCGCGCTGCTGCTCGCTCAACTAGGAGCTTTTTGCTGGCCTGGAAGAGGAGACAGCAAGCGTGCTTGGGAGGCGGGCGTGTCGGCAGGCAGGGCTATTCTGGCGCCAACGTCACGCATGAAAATGCCAGCTGCAGCCTCATCGGATATCGAGCGGTCATGTGACCGCTCCCCTGAGCGTCAAATTTCAAACTTGCCTGTCTCGGCAAATTTTTGTAGCCTCACAACGCATGCGGAAGCGTGCGGAAGCAGCTGCTAAAGCCGCGCTGATGACAGATGCAGGGGGTAAGTGCATCTGCTCAGCGAGGCTCAGCACAACCCTATCTACTATGTCCCAGGCCTTACACTGCATACGATCAATGTCCCATGAGATTTAACACAAACTGTTATTTTCAACAGTGAATAAATCTCTGGAAAGATTCTCGTCTATTTCAGTGAAAAGTGGTACATGTTTAGCCTTCTACATACTCTTGATAGACACCATATCGTGGTTGGAAGTTATACTACCGTATGATGTGAATTTATTTTCTCCCTAAACTACCAATTACTGTGTGTGAAAAATGTTCTCCCTATACAAAGGGCATGGCCAACTCCAGTCCTCCAGAGCCTCCAACAGGTCAGGTATTGGGGATATCCCTGCTTCAGCACAGGTGGCTCAGTCATTGACTGAGCCAACTGTGCTGATCCTTAACCTGATCTGTTGGTGAGGACTGGAGTTGGCCACCCCTGTCCCATACCTCTACTTACTGCCGCCACCTACCCCAGGGGTGTAGAAAGTGGGAGAGGCGCAAGATTTTTTTCAGGGGGGGGTTGGTGGTGGTTGCAGAGGCCCCGCGATCTTCCCCCACGGCATTCAAATTAAATGCCTGGGGATCGCATGAGGCCTCTGGAATGTCTCCTACCTTGTCTTCGGCGACGCAGTGTCAAATGACACCGCAGGGTCACGTTGAGATGGCAACGTGACTGGGGTCACGTGACCCTGCGGTGTCACTTGCGCCGAAGACATGGGAGGGGGCGCGAACAGGTAAGGAGTGTAGGCAGGGGGTGCACAAGGAGAAAAGTTTGTGACCCCCTGACCTACCCATTCGCTTCAGGTATCTTTAAAAGGACCATAGTATGATGATACTGACCTTGCTACTCTGACATTGAAAGCGTCAAACCCCCACCCCCCACAATGCCTATATGAATAACTCCTATAATGTTAGTATCTTGCCCTCTCTTAAGTATGCCCTGCTTTTAAAAAGGCTTTTAATATAGGTTTCCAGTGTTAAACATGCTTTCCGTCTAGTTTTTTGGGTAACCATGGTAACCTTTAGACGGCAATTGGGCTCTGGGAAAAGCTTTGTTTTAACCCCACGGTGACTGATTTGGTATATCAAACAAAGCATCAGATTTTAAAAACAAAAACTGCGTTGGAAAGGGCAACAAGAGCTTGCTTAAAGGGGAAAAAAATGGCGAAAAGTGTGCACTGCTGCTTTAAATGAATGTTATGAACTATAAAATGGCATACTGTACTTAATTTCTAAATAAGACGAAGGCTGCAGTGGGTCCAAAACGTTTGATACACCGTGACTTGAGTTTGGTCTGCTTTCCTAACAGGTGACTTGGCTTTAAAATCAGAGCGACCATGGCAGCACAGACCGAATCCGATCAGATTAAACAGGTAACCGCTCCAATAACTTATTCGTCCAATAATCATGTGATCTGTAACTATTATTCATTGTATCATTCTCCAAACAAAGTGTTGATAAAGAGGTAATATAGAACATATTTCTCTGAGGGGGGGGACACGGACATGATTTTAGGATAGAGGGGCTAGCTGTATTTTAGAAACCCCCCCAGCACAGCTGCCGTGTATTTGTAACCATCAGTCGTGTGTTGTGGGCGTGGCGATTCTCCTGCAGTGGCCGGAGATACAGTGGTTGATTATTTTCCTGTTGTGTCCGTAGTTCAAAGAGTTTCTCGGCACGTATAATAAACTGACAGAAAACTGTTTTTTGGACTGCGTGAAAGATTTCACAACCAGAGACGTAAAACCAGAAGAGGTATGTCCGAGCGCGATTCTGTCCTTTGTTACCCGGTCATGGAAGTACGGAGTAATAACCTCCTCTTTAAAGAAGCTATATTCTACATGTGTGTTTTTAAATAAGTTCTGTAGTATTAGATAATACTTACATTATTATTTTACATTCAACGCTTAATGCTATTTTTAGTGAGTTTTAATATACTGAGCCGCCTTTGATTTCTATAGCAGGTTTTTACAAACTCATCACAGTGCAGGCCTCCGCTAGGACAGAGATACAAAGTAGCGCTCGGCTCACAAGTTCATAACGAAGTTCTCCATTTAATGCGACGGCCAAGAACAGAGGAAAGACAGCGTTTCAGGCCCATATGGACCTTTCATCGGATGAGGAGACCTGCACTTTGAAGAGTTTGTCGATGTGTTGGCTGCACACGCAGGATTTTGCGCGCCTGAAACTGTTCCCCCGCACTTTGGAACTGTACTATATAGCAGGTTTTCGCCACCTTCCAAGCAGTGCAAGATCTTTGTAACACTCTGTTGCCAATATTCCCAGCAGGATGAGCTGTAAACTGTAACAATAGATCATGTTACCTTTAGTAGCGGCAGAGTTACAGGCCTGAAGGATTGATTTGAAACTGAAAGGCAGCCATTGAGTGAACCCTGGGAAACCAGATTTTGCTGATCGGTCACAGAAGAACGAATCTATCGGCAGCTTAGGTTATTAGTTTTCAATAAAAGTAATCAAATGCTGCATATATTAAAAAAAAAATCAAATTTAAGCTGCGTGGATTGCCTCTTTAAAATGTGATAATGTTGCAATTCCTGAAACTGATTCAGCTCCAATCTTTTTATGGCCTTTTCCTGCGATTGCGACCAAGCCGTCGCTTCTACTGTAAGCGCACACGATGGCGGTAATACATTTGTTTTTGCCGCGGCGTCGCCGGCACTATAAGCGCAGCCTTATTAGCACTGAACTACAGTGGTCCCCACTTATGATAAAATACCAGAAATAATTTGTCTGGTTTTCAGATTTTAAACTAATGCCAATTTCCATTTTTGTTTGAGATATGAAAGCCAAAATATAATTTCCATGTCAACATAATATTTTTAATACATTTGATGACCTCCGCATATGCTCACCAATATATATAAATACAATATGCATTCTCTCGGGGCATAGCCATTCCTGTTAATACGCATTGGTGTTTCTTTTAAATGTAAATTATATTCTATTGTTTGGAGCATTGCAGATCGGAAGTAGAGAGACTGAAATATTGAATTAGTGGCTTCCCTTTAGGGCCAATCTGACAACATTAAAGCAGTTAGAGGCAAAACAGAACATTTTCAAACATAAATAAAATGGTAACGTGTGCAGGAAAAAGGCTCCGGAGGAAAAAGCAATGCGAGTTTTGAAATATTTGGGGAGGCTGCATTTCAGTCTTGGAATTGTAGGGAATTAAAAAAGTGGTGGTTAGAAATGTATAATTACCGGAATATTATACGGCTGGCCCAAAAACACAACCAGCAGCGCAACACATTTGAAATTAAAATTCTGTATTGGATGTCACCATAGAATATCTATGCACATGCTCAGATTGTAAACTATGGGTACGAATTTGCAGTATTAAGCTTATATACAGCACTGTACACTTTTCCAGGGCTTTGTAGAAAAAACATAATCGTAAAATATAACTTGTGTATATATACTTTGTTCTCTACTCGTAGGTAACCTGCTCAGAGCATTGTCTACAGAAGTATTTAAAGATGACACAGAGGATATCAATGCGATTTCAGGAGTACCATATACAACAGAATGAGGCTATGGCTGCTAAAGCTGGACTTCTCGGTCAGCCTTCATGAATGGAAGCTGCTCTACAAGGTCCCACAGATTCTGCCAACGTGTGCTGCAAGGGGAAGGTGCACTAGAGTTATGGGTGTGTCCATCTACTCCCAACAGAAGCGATGACCTGAGGAATTGACTACCTGAGAAAGCCGGAGCCAGCAGGCTCGATCATTTTAGACCCATCGCTGTGGGAAGGGAGAACAATACATTGCTCATCACAAAAGGTGCATTCATTCTGGGTGATTAAAATAGAGTTTGAGGGAAAAAAACTATTTCCCATCCTTCCATCCATTTTTATTTCAAGATTTAGAGGAAGTGGGAGAGAACAAAAATCATAATAGAATTACTGTGAATTATTGTGGGTCACCCCCAATTCCACACCCCCTTTCTGTTAGTGATGACTTTGTTCTACCGAGCGGTGGATACCTGTTAGAAGCGTGAGCGGAGTTACTCCATTATCAGCGCGGAAACGTAAAATTAGGCTCATTGGGTCTTGGCCTACTTTTCAAAACAAAACACGTAATGTAACCCATTTGGCAGCAAAGGGATTTAAAACAAAGTCAGCAACATGACTACAATATTCTTCCTTTGCTAGAACCTCAGAGTGAATGCACCACTAAAGATTACTGCTGCAGTATTTCATTGCAGGGTTCTGGGGAAAGCTGCAATATATTATCTTGAATTTTGATTTGTAAAGAAAAAAAATAAAATAGCTCTAAAATATCATGTCACACACTGCTATGAAAATGTAATAAACCTTTAATTTGTGCATCTTATTGCAAGCTGCGGTTCCTAGCGGAATAGTCGGTGCTACAGAAGGTATTTCCCCTGTTGTCATTCCGCAGCATCTTCCAATAAGTGCTCTTCACTCGCTTGTTTTCGACTTTGCTAAAACAAATAAACGGGTACCGGTTAAGTCAAGGACCACTTCTATCGTGTAAATGGTGTGCAGACATTTGATGGCCATAGTGCGCGGGGTGAGATCTGTGTATGGACTGAGGCCCATGTTTACCGAGCAGTGTCCACAAGACACCCCTTCCAGCACCGAAAAACACCCCAAGTTAATGGGCCAAAAGGTGTCTCAGTAAATATGGTCATGATTCTTTAAAGCAGCAATACAAGTTACATTTTTCTTTCTTACAGGTTTGAAGCAGGGGGAACTGATCCGTGTTAATTTCAGCTTCGGAGACTCCCTGCTTCCAGACATACTTACTTCCCGGGGGGAGCTAGTAGCTGCAGTTTAAAGACCCCTGTCACCTGGGCCAATAGGAACCCGCACCGGATGGTGTCACAGCTTCCTATTGGCACATGGGACATTTAAACGTCCCCATTATGTTAGGCGCACTGTTTCCTTGCTGCATGGATACAGGCACTCCCTACGGAGGTATCTTTGGCAGCAGGGGGTTCCCAGAGCTGAAATTAACGGGGTTCAGCTCTGGAGACCCCCTGCTTCAATCCTGTAATACAAAAAACAAACAACTGTATTGCGGCTTTAAAAAGGTGGTTTTGCGGTATACATGGGGTGGCAAAACCATAGCATGTTCCAGCATTGGTAATGGCTCGCGTGATAAAGGAGCAAAACCGAAAAAAATCAATTAAGGAAAAGAATACAAAATCCTTCAAATGAAAAAGAAAAAAACAACCCATGACCATACATTTAGAAAATAAACACCATTTTAATAACTACGTAAACAATTTATAACTTTTTTTTTTGACCTGCCTGAAATAAGTTGACAATTCTTACAATTACGGATTATTGATAGTTTTGATCTTAAATTTTTCTTTTTAACAAGCCAACTGACGCACGGTAGAATAATACTTTTCCTTACTAGCAGAGAAATATGAATTCGGAGGAACACGTTTGGAAAGTGCTACAGGATTTAGTACGGTTTGTGCTGTGACACTTTCTACTTGCTGCCTCCTGGGAAACTTTCCACCACAGTCACTAGCAAACCCCTTTAAGCTAAGGCCCTGGTGTGTGCGAGGGGGTGCCTGGCGGCGCTCATTACCTGCAACGGGGCGGACTCCAGGCAACTCGTGGGGGCGCGGCCATGATGTCACGCGGCTGGTTCACCCTCATTGGCTGAACCGCCGCCGTGACCAATGCTCGGACGCCGCGCCAAAAGACACATCTTGTCTTTTGGCAAAGGCGATCGCGCACACGCCAACTGTTGCCTGCCCCATGGAGGGCTGTACCATGTGTGCGGTGCGCACAGCCGGTGTTGAAGCCAAAGGCCTTGACCCCGCTGCCTACAACAGCGTCCGCTGAGAGCTGTCCCCTCAATGTCGCCGGGCCCGCTGCGAGGGGGGGCCGCAGCGCTGGGGCGAGAGTTGCTCCTGCTCTCAATAGAATTGAGAGCAGGACTCGCGACGAGCGATACGGCACGCCCCCCGGCGGTTCAGCCAATGAGGGCAAACCTGCAGGGTGACGTCATGGCCGCTCCCCCGCCATGCCCCCCCTCCCCGGTCTCTTCCTGCACTGAGCTGCAGACCAGGGAATCGGCTGCACGCGCCGCCAATCTCGCGGGCGTGCGTTGCAGCGGAGTTATCGGGGCCTTAGCCTAACACTACATTTCAAGTGTAAAACTGTCCGGGATGGGAGGGGGGGGAGAAGAGAATCGCAAGTGTAGGTGCGTACCTGCATCGTTTTAAGCAGCTTCTAAAATCGGCTTCTGGAAGACTGGCGGGGGCAGCGATAGCTGTGAAACCAGGAGAGTCTCCGGAGGATAACCGAATACTGAAATCACATTGTTCAAGTGCTCCACTTGTTCATATTCCCCTACAACATGAAGACGGGTTTTATTGTGGTTCTGTCTGGCCTTTAGAATCAGAAGGCCCTGACTGTAATCGTGTATCATGAAATAGTATAAGTATCGCATGCAATTAGAATTTAGAAAAAAAGGTCATGCATAATGACTGAGCCACTGATTTAGCTACCTTTGCTGAAGCAGGGATATCCTGAAAACCTGACCTGTTGGTGGCCCGTGAGGACTGGAGTTGGCCGCCCCCTGGGTAAGCTAACGGTTATGGAGAATCCCTTGTATTAGGCAGGAGATCCGCTTGCAATCGTCATACCTCTCTCTAATTGTTCACCAATCAGCACTTGCTTTAGGATGAACCTTTCGGCTGCATCTGAATCTCCAGGATCAAGGCGCTAACAATGGAAAAATAGATGAAAATATGAATAAAGGCAAGCAATTTGTCAAAATGATGAAGAATACAGTATCCGAAGAGAAAACGAACTAGTAGTTGAATAGTGGGGAATCACTGTTTTACTTTGTATTTAAGCTGTAAATCACCAGGCCACTGGGGTCTGTTCTTCAGTGATGAAAACAAACAGGCCAGAGAGCTCCTGGAAACATCAATTGGCCAATATAGGCAAATTAGAACATCTGCTGAACCAGAGCACCTTAAAGCTGCAGTTCAAGCAGCATCCTACATGTGTGTTTTTAATAAATCCGTTCTGTTCTTTATCTTGATAAAGTGCACTAGCACGAAACGCGTAGAAAGGTTGCAGCCCTCTATTTTTATGGCTTCTCAATAAAGGACTTCGTTTGCCAGGCCTGCTATTCTCACTTATTGCTGTGCACTGCACACTCTTCGCATTTGGACTCTTTACCTGGATACAACAGCAGCACGCTTTGGAAGGGAGCCACTGGGGGATAAAAAGTATCGTGAGTACGTTTACCTGGGGCCAACTCAATGAGGTAAGGGGAGGGTGTCTCTGGGCAACCTACCCCCACCTTCACGGTAATCTTAGAGCCCCCTTATAGGTTTAGTACTGTTATTATCTGTTTAGTCACTACCCAGTATGTGCTCCCTTCCATTTAATGTATACGGACCCAAGCACATTTGAGCACCATTCTTTCACCAAACTCTTCTGGAACAGACTCTGGCACACCCCTTTTTGAGTCCTGCCCCCTAGCCGAATCTTCACCAATCGATCACAGGAGAACGGATCGATCAGCAACTTGGCTAATTACTTATTGTGTGGATTGTATTGATGCACATATTGAATGCAATTTTTTTTTCAAACAGCAGCTTGCACTGCAGCTTTAATATTATCTTTACTGCCCTACCGAATAAATTGGCATGTTGTAAATAAATAATAATAGTACGTGATCAAGTGGAAGACATAAATATTGTTACCTGCTGTCTGAGTTTCAATCTTATTAAAAATTGCTGCCAGCCACTTCCTAACGACCAGTCATTTCATGTGGGCACATTACTTGGCATGCCCAGTGCTTGGAACACATTCTTTACCAGGTACACCCAATAATTTGGAAGAATACTGGAGATTGCTTTGTTAGGACTTTATAATCAAAAAAGGTGACCTGAGTCACGTGGCTATTAGCACAGAAAAGATACTGCACACACACAAATAAATATTTTCTCATTTCACATACAGTAGGACCCCACTCATTCAGCGGTTTCAGGCCCACCGAAAAGCGGAACATAGCATTTGTGCGCTTTGCACAAAAACAAGCTATGTCCACTGACTATTTCCCATCGCTCTTAAATTCTACGCCGTCCCAGAATGCCCCCCTTCTGCACAGGAGCGACGGCCCCCCTTCTGCACAGGCGCAGAAAAGACTGCAGTCATGAAACAGTACCGCCGAGAAGCGGCTCCCTACTGTATTACAAACGTAGAACAAAAAATGAGAAAATACACGTTTCAGCCCAGCACAAGAGTCTTCAGGGTTAGAATTGTATACATAAGCACCGACTTTACATATTACATTACAGCAAGCAAAGCAGTGACCATTGCAAACAGAAAATGGCAGGATATTTAGGAATAGGGTGCCATCGGGAGACCAGGTTCCCTATCTTCTCAGGCTATGGATCCTGGATGTTAACTACAAGGTTTCCCAAGTGATAATGGGGACAGTATGAACACCGGCCGTTATAATGAAACAAATCATTCATGACAACATATCATTTAATAAATCACATGGCTTAAAAATTCATAGAAACAAACCACAAATAACCACCACATATTTATCTTTATCATAGGCATGTAACCATCACAATACATTATTTTGTTTTTTACATTTATTACACTTTAATTATAAAATAATGTTGCATAGAAGATATGCACAATATGGAGCACTCGGCCTAACATTATTGGCTTGTCTGGTTACAGGTGGGCTAAAATGTCGAGATGAATAGATGTAATAAGCACAACTCACAATATATTGTAGGGCCTTCCGTGCCTAGTGCAAAGCCAAAATAACAATTACCCAAACTGCATGGGAGGGTTTGTGCATTGGAACTACATTATTATAAATAAACCAGAATTCACTTGGCCAGCCAAGGTAATAAAACAGGCTGGATTTATTAAGTCCTTACACATTGATTATCATTCACAGTAATGCCTTGGGTAATATTGTTTTCTAAAAAAAAAATTCATTTCAATTCTAATCCTGATTTAGGCCATTACGGATCATGTTAATTTGCAAGGGCCTTAAACCAGGCAGAAATACTAATGCTTGTTGGAATATGTGAAATAAAGTCATATGTTCAAGATGTTGTGCAGTTTTTCTATTTCCATAATATCACCAACATTGACTAAATGGCTGACAGCCATTTTATTATCCCGGCCACACCAACGATGCAACATCAGGTAATATGTGGTAACACCACAGCTTTGACGCGTTAAAAAAATTAATTCATTTCCTGGTAATATTTATGATTTTTTTTGTGTTGAAATGCAGCTTGTGGACCTAAACCGGCAATTTAATTTCTCTGGACCAGCTGTACAGTATTTCTTGATGGATAACAAGATACCTCAAGAAAGCTCCATGTCCAAAGTCCAATGATAGTTGATGATGATAATAATAATAATGTGTTCTTGTATAGCGCTGCTAGTTTTACGTAGCGCTTTACAGAGACATTTTGCAGGCACAGGTCCCTGCCCCGTGGAGCTTACAATCTATGTTTTTGGTGCCTGAAACACAGGGAGATAAAGTGACTTGCCCAAGATCACAAGGAGCCGACACCGAGAATTGAACCAGGTTCCCCTGTTTCAAACTCAGGGCCTGTCAGTGTCTTTACTCACTGAGCCGCTCCTTCTCCCACCAACATCCCCAAATGCTTCAGTTATTGGATAAGGAGTTTTCTAAGAAGAACACATTCAGTATGTTAAACTAGTATATTCGGGGACAATACAAGGAGCTTTCAAAATAACTATTCAACCCACGGGCAGTACAAAGGACTCGGGCCCACCAGCAGGGGAATCCTCGCGAGCTGGTCCCGGTCCCCACTGGCTGCACAGCTGACTACACGCTGTGGCGCGTCAGCCGCTGGAGACACCAGAGAATGGTGTTTCCTAGCGTTGACGCGTCACGTGTGTGGCTGTGAGCCAATGGGGAGGGGAGGCTGCGGGAGGAGGAGAGGCTTCGGGGAGCGGGGAGGAGTGTGGAGTGAAAGCAGGTGAGTGCCTGTCTGTGTGTATGTGTGTGCCTGTCTGTGTGTGTATGTGTGTGCCTGAGTGCGTGAGTGCCTGTCTGTGTGTGTATGAGTGCGTGAGTACCTGCCTGTGTGTGCGTGTGTGTGTGAGTGTATGAGTGCCTGCGTGTGTGTGTTTAAAGTTACCCTCAGCAGCTCCAGCCCGAGTCCGTGGAGGGAGGGGGGGGGAGAGTAGCGGGTCCCTCCGCTCAAACCACGCCCCCCCTCCCTGTCAATCCTCCCCCTCCCGCCCACCTCCCGCTCCGGCTCCCTACAGACCGCAGATCGCGGTCTGTGTATGTCAGCGCACCGCCCGTATGCAGCGCGGGTGCGCTGACTCTGGGAGCGGGGCCTTAGCCTTAAGGTTGAATGAAAGGAGATTTCAACAGCAACAAAGGAAAGGGTTCTTTACGGTAAGGGCAGTTAAAATGTGGAATTCATTACCCATGGAGACTGATGGCAGATACAATAGATTTGTTAAAAAAAAAAAAAAGGTTGGACATCTTTTTAGATAGGAAAGGTATACAGGGATATACCAAATAAGTATACATTGGAAGGATGTTGATCCAGGGATTAATCCGATTGCCAATTCTTGGAGTCAGGAAGGAATTAATTTTTCCCCTTATGAGATATCATTGGATGATATGACTCTGGTTTTTTTATTTGCCTTCCTCTGGATCAATAAGTATAGATATAGGATAAAGTATCTGTTGTCTAAATTTAGCATAGGTTGAACTTGATGGACGTACGTCATTTTTCAACCTCATCTACTATGTAACTAAGTATATGTAACTATGTAACTATGTTAAACCAAAGTAGAAGATAAAAGACCTCAAAGGATATAAGGCTGTTATTTTGTTTAGATATAAAGCACGTGAACGCTTCCGTCAAACAGATTTCAGTATTGAACCGTGTGGGTGTTAAACATAAACAAAACACCTTTTTAGAAAAGTTTATTTTACCTTCGTAGCGTTACCGTCTTTCGCGTTTTTCCGCTCCTTTCTTCTTTCTACATAAACAAACATATTGTGTTGACACCCCTGCCTTCAAAATGCAAATGAAGCATTCCACCATCATTTAACAAGGCCTATTCAATGTGTCATGGTGCATTCGTCAGCCCCACTCGTATGGACGAGTAGATAACCAGTTTATAACGACAGCAGCCTGAGCGAACAGGGGCCCAAGAATAAACATATTTCTGTATTTTCCGATTAGCTTTTTAATGGTTATTACAAGTTATTTGCTTACTTATGCTGATAATATTGAACATTCATTACAGATGTTTCGTTATTAATCCAATAAAAGGTTTCAACATCCCCAAATGCTTTAGTTATTGGATAAGGAGTTTTCTAAGAAGAACACATATGTTAAAACAAAGCAGAAGATAAAGACCTCAAAAGGATATAAAGGCTCCCGCTAGGGACATTTGGGAAGGGAATAAGGGAGTCTTTATCTACGAGAAAGTAGAAACATAACACTTAGTATTTACTTAAGGCCTTTCTTGGACAACAAAATCGATTTTGCCAATTCGATACTAAGGATATCCCTGCTTCAGCACAGGTGGATCAATCAGTGGCTCAGCCAAAGACTGAGCCACCTGTGTTGAAGCTAGGATATCCCCAATACCTGACCTGTTGGTGGCCCTTGAGGACTGGAGTTTTTCACCCGTTCTTACTGCTGAAGCTGGGATACCCTTAAAACCTGGCCTGTAAGGAGGGGGGGAGGGGGTTGGTCCAGAGGACTGGAGTTGAGTCCCCCTGCATTATGGCCTCAAAGAGCCTAAGGCCTGGGACATAGTGCCCAAAACAGTGCGGAGGCGCGCTGAGGCTCAGGGAAAGCGGTGCTTTCCCTGGCCTTACACAGCGCGCTGTCACTGGGCGGGCCAGTGACATCACGGAGCTGGTTCGCCCTCATTGGGCGAACCGCTCACGTGACCGGCCTGAGCTCCGGCGAGCGCCAAATTTCAAAACTCCATCAGACACACGCTTCCCCAAGCGTGCGGACGCGTGCGCAAGCCCCTGCTAAAGCCGCTCTCATTGCGGCTGCAGGGGCTCAGTGCCGAGCAGCAGCACGCCTCAGCATGGGTCAGCGCATAAGCGCTGACCATGCCCAAGGCCCAAGCCTGAATACATGATCACATACAATCAGCTGGGTCAGCAGCTCAGACCCTCTCTGGACACACTGTATCTGCTCCCCAGCCATTTGGACCTTACTCTTCCATCGTCTCCGCCTGACGTCCGTCTGCCTACGTCTCCTCCGGTCAAAGTAGATGCAGTATCCAAGGAGGAAGGCAGCAGAACCGCACATGGCAAAAAACAGCAACCGGGACCTGCCGATAAGGGGAAACATGGCAGGAGGAACAAGTCCAGGGTGTTCTGGCCGTGAAAGGTTCAGGGGAGAGAGGACAGGATGGGGCCCCAGGGGAGAGATGGAAGCAACCCCCTCTCCTCGGGAACCTCAGGCCACAACAAGTTTCTGTGGCAACCAACCAACCGACATTCCATTCATATGCAAATTCAGTGCATTCACCTACGTGCAGGTGCTTTGGTTATTCCTAGAAGCTGGTGTCATTGGAGTTGCCCAAGGAGGGTTGGGAACCACTGAATTGGAGGGAGAGAGGTGACAGAAGAGCGCCACGAGGGCAGAGATGAGAAGCATAGTCCAAAGGGATAGATCTCTCTCCTGGGTGCTTCTCAGTGCTAAGTGGGAGAGCGAGAGATGAGAGATGGCTGAATGTTACTGGTGTTTTTCCCCCCCGCAAAAATAGTGCAGAGTTTGCAAACTTTTGCGAAAAGTTCACATTTCTAGAGAAGACAGGCAAAGAGTCCGAGGGGGAGAGAGACGACATGCAGAGATGAGTGGTAAAGGATGGCTGGGGGAGTGCGCGGCTTCATGCCATGCTTATTACACATACAAGCAGACCGCATGCCATATTTAGGAGTACACCAAGCTCCATGCCAGCACCCTAACCTGTAGTAAAGAAATGTACTAACTTTGTTTCCGATTCAGGAGCATGAAAAAAAAAATAATAATTTGTAAACACATAATGCAAGTCTCATTTACAATATGCTTTTCTTTTTTTCCAGTTTAGTGCATGTAGAAAGAAGACTCTCAAGGTGACATTTCCCGACTTGGATTTTCAGTCTCTCAAGTGCATATTTATTAATTACTGCAGTAAAGACATCAGGGGAAAAAAACAAAAAAACTAAAACCACACAATCAGAAACTTTGGCCCACGTGTGCTCGCTGCTACTCCACATGGTTCAATCCCTTTGTACTCCAGTTAATAATCTACCCGAGGACAGGTGGATTCACAGGACTTTGAAGCTCCAACTTCCACACTATGATAATTGAGCAGCTAGGACACAAAACTGATGCATTATCGTTAACTTGGAAACTTTGAGCACTAAGATCGCCCCCCCCCCCCATTAGATGGAAATTGGGGGAAGGGGAGATCTTCCAGAGTTGTACTACATTCTTATCCCATGGGTCACAGGTCCAGTTTGTAAGGATGCGTACGAGCGCTTACTTGAATACGTTTTAAAGGTGCTTGCCATCAAATTATGCAGATTACACATTTTCTGAGGAATTTAAAAATGATGGATTATACAATGAGAAAGTGACTTGCCCACCAAGATTAAAGTCAAGATCAAGAGGGGCCCCCCCCCACCCCACCCAATCCCCCCCACAAATTCAGTCTCTCTAGTAGAAATGTATATGGCTATACGCTGTTTACATCACTCCAATTTCAAGGAGTACAGTTAAAAATATTTATTAAAGCAGAAATCCAAGCGACCAGTCCCGATTTCTTCTGATACTTTTTAAAACGGTTGTCCCCGTTTTCTTGAATTCTTCCGTTTCCTTGTGCCGGTTTTCAATTCCGAGATGTGATATTGAACCAGGAAAACCAAGGACCGAGGGATGGATTGAATCGACAAGTCAATGATTAAACGCACGTCCTCAGATTTTTTTCCATTAAAAAAAAAAAATCCCATATCCCTCATATTGTATAATTTAGATCAAATTATGACTCTATATAATATGCCATTATTTTCACTGAACACCTGTGGAACTTCTGTTGCCGTCTAGGATGTTTCGCTGCAGCCATTTGGCCGCGACCAAAACGATGCCCGGCGTTCCGCCGGAACATTTCGCTGCGATGTCAGCTCCTGCAAGACAGATCTGCATGTCCCGACCGCCCGCTCCAGCACGTTTAAAAAACAAAAAAAAAAAAAAAAAAAAAAAAGGTCCAACGCAAGACCGCCACACTGCCTAACCAGGCCGCTTGAGGCACCATGTTTAAATGTCCCGCACGGAACATTTAAACATGCAGTTGTCAGAGTGGGTGGGCTGGAAATGCAGCAGGCTGTCGGGAAATGCAGCGGGTAGTCGCAGACTTCGCGGCAGATGTCCCGGCGGCATTTTGGTCGCGGTCAAACGTTATATTCCGCTTCTGTTGTACCGTTTGGAACAGGTTTAAAAAAAAAAATAATAAAAATCGATGCATTGGCCACTGCGCCATCACCCAAGGTGTTAGTCTAGGTCTGAAACCTTCTATCTGATGGTCATATTTTGCATCTTTGGTAATCATTTTAGTATTCAGACTTTGTAATTAATGAGTGGGGACCCAGCTGTTCCCTCTTATGGCTAATCTTACTCTGCTATTTCATGACAATGTGTATGCCAGTTACTCACAAGAGTATTTTTTTGGAAGACGTTTAAACTAAGGTGATAAAAAAATTTTTTTTTGTCAATTGACAATCCTCAAACAAAGTATATAAAAAAAATATAAAGATCTAAAGCAGGGGAGGCCAGCTCCAGTCCTCAAGGGCCACCAACAGGCCAGGTATTATGGATATTATTTTGACTGAGCCACCAGTGCTGAAGCAGGGATATCCCCAATACCTGGCCTATTGGTGGCCCTTGAGGACTGGCGTTGGCCAGCCCTGCTCTAAAGGATTTTGTATGATGGGAGACCACCATTAAAACACCGTGCACTCAACTTCCTTTGATGCTCCCAAATTACCATTTATGCTACACTTTCTCAGCATAATTCACTGGTTATTTTTCTGGCCATTCTTCCTGATGCCCGACATTAAAATAATAAAACCTACGGAAAACCAACGATTGGTTCCTATCTAATCTGAAAAAACAATTGCAAACCACCAATGTGACGAGAGCGAGGTTCCTAAAGATGGGTAACATGCCTACAGATATAATGTACAAATATGTGAAACGGGCCGACACCTCATTAAACACTAAACAATCCCAGTGATTTACAACAGAAATCTGCTCTCATTTGGTGTCATTTTGCTGTATTTAAAAAAAAAAAAATTTCATCGCAATGCCAATCAAATCTGTAGGTTCTTTCTAGAGGTCAGTTAAAAAGCAATTCCCCCAATAATCCTATATTGCCCGTTTCTTTCCCTCCACAAGCATTCTTCTAATTAAACAAAAAAACATTTAGTGTTAAATCAATCATTGTTGTCTCCAATGTCAGAGGTTGCCATGTGGACCTTCAGACTGCATTAGGCTGTAGGGCAAGGGTGGCAAAACTCCTCCATCAGCACAGGATGCGCCATCAGTGAAGCAGGGATATCCTAAAAACCTGACCTGTATGTGTCCTTTGAGGACTGGAGTTGGCCGCCCCTGCTCTTGGAGAAAAGTCAAATTTTTTACGTCCCGGAAACATTTCCACCGCTTGCATCTCCTTAACGAAGCATCAGATTTTGAAATTAAAAGCACTCGTTAAAAGGGCAAGAAAAAAAGAAATAAAAATCTTTTAAAGTAATAATAAAAATGTGACCGGCTGGGGGGCTGCGGCCGAGACAAAACGTGGCTGGAAAAGCGGACGCTAGCAAAATAATAAACAGGCGAAAACTCAGCAAAAAAAGGTTTAGGAAAAAACGTAAAGCTAGAAATGGATCAGTGTAACAGGAAGTATAAGCTTCCACTATAAAGTAACTATTATTTGTGCGTGGTATTGCGGCTTTAGCATTACTGGGGAAGCAGCCATCAACCTGTGTTACAGTATCTCCATAAGACACAAACCCATAGGAATAAAAAATAAAAATAAAAAGGTTTTAATTAGTACATTTTGTCAAATGGATAAAAAATAATAATAAATAGAAGTAGAAAAATATACTACGTTTACACCACGGCCTTTATTGATGCTCTGGCGGGGAGATTTTAACATAGACAACTCTGTGTTGCTCAAGACAGAAAAAAAAGTGCATTTTACAGGAGTACTTTTTCTTTAACCCCTCTGGCAGCGGAGGCGTTAAATCCTCTGCGTTGGAAGGAATTAGACTCACAAGTTCACAATGCGGCAAAATAAAACACACGGATTGTAGTAATGGTACCGGTTACCAGTGTTCAGCGCAAATCTCGGTTGTGAACACATCCTGATATACAGTCTAGGGAGGTTTTTTTTCTAGCCCCCTGTTCTCAGGACACTCTGTCCAGACCAGATTTTATTTTTTATTTTCAGGAATAAATCAATGAATGTCCTTATACAGACCTAAAGACTTATACAGTACATGTTTGTACTCTGCTTACATATGAATGTGGGATTAGTCGGTCATTTCAGAAACCTGGCCTGGCTGGTGTGTCCGGAGAGGAGGGTAGAGTAACCCTGGTCTAGGGCAGGAGAGGCCAACTCCAGTCCTTAAAAGCTACCATCTCTGCTTCTGCACAGGTGGCTCAATCAGTGGCGAAGTCAAAGACTGAGTTACTGATTGAGCCACCTGTGCTGAAGTTGGGATACCCTGAAAACCTGACCTGTTGATGGCCCTTGAAGACTGGAGTTGGCCAACCCTGGTCTAGAGTATCTATATTATTACTCCACACCATATTAAACACAGAAGGGATAAAAAATAAAAAATAAAAGAAGCTCTTTTAAATGTACAAACATGAATAAAAATTGATAAAAAAATCACTTTTGTACATAATGTATATGCAAAAACGGTTTTAAATACATGGTTCAGGAAGGATTATTTACAAAATCTATCAGCCCATGAGAACCCATAGGCCACGCATACATAGCTGCTTTACTGTAATGTGGCATCCCAACTCTAGGGGATAGAGCAGGGGTAGCCAACTCAAGTCTTCAAGGGCCACCGAGAGACCAGGTGTTCAGGAAATCATAGCTTCAGCACAGGTGGCTCAATCAGCACAGTAGCTCAGTCTTCGACTGAACCCCCGAAGGAGCCACCTGTGCCAAAGCAAGGGATATCCTGAACACCTGGTCTCTCGGTGGCCCTTGAGGACTGGAGTTGGCCACCCCACGATCGATTCCTTTCGACGTTATAGCGAGAATTAAAAACGAGACTAGGCGTTGGAAGGGCCACCCGAACAAACAAAAAGGTCCTGAAAAAAAGGTACAAGGACTGCCAAAGTTTGTAAGATAGGAATATGGTAATAACTTTCAATTGCTGGAGGGTTTAAATGCAGACTGTGTCACATCACCTTATGAACTACAACTGCACGAGTGTTGTACAGGAACTAAGCTAGACCCTTCTCTTTTTTTTTTTTTTTTTTTTTCATTTTATTAATATTTTTTTAAAAATACATAAAAATACAACATCCAATGTCTGAATAAATATATTTAACAAGTTGCAAGATAATACCTTATTTTACAAAAAAAAAAAAAAAATCAGCTTTAGAAATCTTGTCAAATAACTTCGCTGTTATATATTTTCTTTTTGTCTTTTTGTAACAAAATAAAAACTCTGAAATTACATAGAAAAAGACAAAATAGATTTGTCAAGGGATAAGATAGTCCACTGAAAACGTATTCACAATTCCACTGTAAACATTAATAAACATTAAAATATTTGCATAATCGTGTGCTCAAAATTCCTGTAAAAAGTGGAAGACTTTTCTTTAAACGTAGTTTTCAGTCAACTACGTTACCGTTCACAATGTATTTTGTCTTGCGTATAGTTTTAAAACTAGGGCACTCTGCTGAACACAATGGACTTTGGCAGTTCTGTATGTAGCAAGTGCTTCCAAAATGAAGAACTTAGAAAATCAAGAGCTAAAATACAGCTAGGTCAAAGTGAACGAGCGCATTTCGCTTTGCTAGCACTCGGTTTGGTATACACACTTGCTTTTTGGGTTATTTGTACGGGGCTCCTGAAAAAACGCTAAATCAGACATTTGTTAGATCGTTAAAAAACAAAATAATAATAAAAAAATAATAAAAGTGCCCTTATTCCGTTTAGACAAAACAAGGAACCATTGTGGCATACTGATTGCTAGTCTCCTATTCCTAATCATCTTATTTAATAAGAATAACAATTAAAAAAATACATATGAAATGGGAATTAAAGATGCAATCCAGCAGAGGGGAAATCCGAAAGAAAAAATACTTGGCAAAGTCAAACTGGTTGAGTGCTTCGTGTGGTTGTATTTTGGAGTTTAAGTATGTGTGTCCATGGCAGCAGACGGCGGGGAAAGAGGAGAAGCCGATATCACCTGCACTCTACTGCAAGTGTGTTTTGTGGGGGAGAAGAAGAGGAAGGGCTCCTCCCCGTCTCAGAGGAGGCTGAAGACATGGATGCTCCGGTATTGGACACTGTGGGGGAGAAAATAGGAAAAAAACTACATTAAGAACACTCAATGTTGCAATAGACTTATTACTGACATGCAAAGGTTTATCTGCAACAGTTTTAAACATTTGTCGGCACGGCTTTAGTTTGAGCCTTAAACACACAGTACCAAGACACAAAAACAGATACAGAAATGACATTGGTTAGGAAAGTATACATGAAATAAGCCACGGTAGTAAGAAAAAAACAAATCAAGTGACAAAAGCTCTCCACCGTGCAATAGAAATCCCGCGTGTGAGCATATTCACATTCATCAGACAGGTCTGCAACCCTGCCCTTCCCCAATATCTCTTGGCACACATTGCTTCCACTGCAGTCAGGGATTCTGGGTAATGACATGCAAATGAGCACATAGTGTCACTTTCTGCTTCATGTCCGTTTTAACATGGACTCCTATTAATTCCCAAATTACTTAAGTGTCACAATACACAAATAAGGGTATATCGGTGCAGAACATCTCAATACATTTGCAGACATCGTTCAATTTGTACAAGACACAATGAGCGGATATCCTGTCACAGATTATCCATACAGCAATGGGACATCTATACCAGGGAATGTACCATGCACCTGCTTATAGGGAAAAAGGAGCCAACAATGCACATTTATTTCTAGAACGATAAAGCTTCCCGGTGCTTTGAAAAGATACAAGTGTATTACTGAATATAGATACTTTGAATAACACATTTCAACAGTGAACTAAGCAATTGATGTAGCCTTTGATATACAGTGTGTCAAGTAGTTTAATATACAATTGACTATTTTTCTACAGATAACCCAGCAATACCCTGCAATACTACAGCATTACTCTGTAGTTGGAATGTTTTTTGTTCAGAGTGTGAAAGCATCGCATGAACCGCACTGTTCCTAGCTCCTGCGGCCTGCTGGTTCTAGGGATATTGACCTTATTAAATCAGCAGTTCCCTCTGCCTCCCCCTCTTATATTCCCGTGTAGGATGCCAGTTTTCTCTGGAGAAGACACGCAATCATTTCAGCCTTGTTCCGCTGCTTCCCGACGTACAAAAGGTTGAAACCCCACACAGGCGAATAGGAAACAGTGACGGATGACGTTGCGGCTTCCTATTGGCCCAAGTGACACGGGAGATTTAAACCCACCACTTTGTTTCCCCTGGAGGGGGCAGTACTGACACTTTCCCCGGAAAGTGTGCTGGTAATCAGGCGGTCCCCGGAAATGAAATGCACGCAGTTTAGCGCGAGCCGCTCGCTTTCTATATATGTTTTAGAGAAAAAGGGGGGTGTGTGGGGGGGGGGGGGGGAGAAAGAGGCATAAAGAAAAAATGGTGTAAGGAGAAACTGCTCCACTAAGTGATGGCAAAATGAAAGTAAAAATCAAAAAGATGGCTGCCGGGGTTGTCCAATAGGAAGCTGCCATGTCATGTGTGGATGATGTTGTAGCTTTTTATTGGCCTGTGGAATTAAGACTTGGATGGCAGCCATATTCATTTTCCCACAATGGATCAGAACCACAGGTACATAAAAGGTAAATATCTCAGGAACCAGGCAGTCACTGGAAATACAAACAGCGTGCACAGTGCAGGCACCCGGCACTATCCTTTCCTCATTTTATTTTGAGCAGGGAGGATGGCCGCTTTCACTTGCCATACAGAATTTTACGTGTAAAAAAACAAAACAAAAAAAAACACAGAACAAGGCATGAAGAGAATCTCTGAGCCGAAAAGCTGATCTATTGAAACCTTAATTCAGGGTAACCACAGTAATTCAGGCCCCACCTTCTTGGTCTTTCTTTTTTAACCGTTTTCGCCTCCTGTCAATAGTTGCTACTTCTGACTTCAGAGACATGTAATATTTCCTGATTTCCTGCAGTTTGTCCTGGAGAAAGACGATCTTCTCCGTGCCGTTCATGTTTTCTAATTCATCTGCAATTTGCAAGGAAGGAAGGGGCAGAATCAGTATAGTAATGCTCATCTGTGCCATAAATATGACATGTTATTCACACACTTCTGTTTTATCAGGAGTCCTGTCAAAATGTCCCCCCCCCCAAAAACCCTACGCAAACAAAGACAATGAATGCCACTCTTATAGTGATAGATAAATCTCCAAAAGGAGAATCTAGTTAAAACAGCACTATAGGATGCATTGTGTTTACTTACAGGACAGAAGCAGGGGGTCTCCGAAGCTGAACTGTATTCATTTCAGCTCCAGGAACCCCCTGCTTCCAGAGATACAGACCTCCATAGGTGCTGCCGGTATCAATCGTCAGGGAACTCGTGAGCCTAACGAAATCACAGCTTTAAATGTCCCGCGGACCAATAGGAAGCCGTGACATCGTCCGTTGTTGCGGCTTCCTATTGGTCTGTGTGACGGGGACATTTAAACTGCAGAGATACCGGCACCCCCTACAGAGATAAATATGTCAATTCTGTATTAAAACACCACAAGAAATAAACAAACAAAAAAACGTAATAGCCTGTAGTGCTTCTTTAAGCTACAGTCCATGAGACAGCCATGAACCAACATTATACATCTAAAACAAAATGATACAAAGTTGAAAAAAGTTACGTTGAGCCAAGAAACTATAATTTTGTTTGGCATTCATAATGCAAGTGTCAGACTGTCATACGGACGGACACTTCGAACGAAAACCCAGAGATGTCCTTACAGAAGTCAGAGCACAAAAAATGTCTGAAAATGAATTCCTTACTGAGCTGCAAACTCCATTTGAATGCCCTGGGGGACGAATGCTGGTGTCTCTCTCGGTGCTTATCTTTCTCTCCATCTTTAGTATGTGGAGAGGTCCCTCTAGCTGGGGATCTTGTGATCTTCTGTGGCTTTGGGACATTTATGAGTTTAACCGGAGTACATTTACTCGAACTATCCAGCACTGAAAGGTCTTCACTATCGCTACTTTGTCCTGAAAGAAATGAACGGGTTTAAGCAATGCATAAAAAAAGCGCTTTGTGTATTTGTTGTACATTCTGCTTAGAGATTCGGCAGTTCTCCTTACAACCCTGAAGTCCCACTAATCAGTTTTCTGCTGACATGATAAGGTTGGTCAGTAAAACTTAAGTACACCCCCACCCACAGCTCCCTATTAAAAAAAAAAAAAGTATACTTGGAAGTACAATGGCCAATTATGCAGCTAGAAAGGCTCCATTTTATTCCATATCTATTCTTAATACAGACTTTTGCACATTCCAAGCATATCGTTACTTTTATTGTATTTAAATCACATTGTCTACGTACAATGTCTACATTAACAGACCAGGGGTGGCCAACTCCAGTCCTCAAGGGCTACCAACAGGTCAGGTTTTTAGGATACCCCAGCTTCAGCACAGGTGGCTCAATCAGTCCGAGCTTCTGCACAGGTGGCTCAATCGGTGGCTAAGTCTTTGACTGAGTCACCTGCACTGAAGCAGGGATATCCAGAAAACTGACCTGTTGGTAGCCACCCCATACAGACTATGCACATTTTAATATCTGAAAACACATTGCATTCAACGTTCCAGTTCCAATGTTAGGTAAATGACCTGTTCTGGTCCACTCACCTATCCCGTTCTTTTCGCCTTTGGATGAAGCACTTATTCGCTTTGGGTTACGCTTTTGTTTCTTTGCTAGCGTTCCAGTCTTGCCTTCAGTCGTTCTTTTCAGACCTAGAATGAAACGAAAAAGAGAAATGACAGAAGCGTAATTAAAACAGGACCTCATTGGTGAGGGAGAGGTGGTCATCGTCCCTTCAGAGGACACAACAAGCAAAATACACTATGTGCAATAACCTATTACTTGGACTTCAGGAAACAAATAAAAGGACAAGATTAATTTGTACAGAAAAACAGATTGTGATTGTAAATTACCTTTTTCATGCATCTCTGCTTCCTGTACAGTTATGCTGCAGTTGCTAGAAGTCGTGCTCGCCTCAAACCCGTTGGCAGATTCACTCTCACAGAGGCCTTCTTGGGACTCTTCCGCCACACTGTCCACCTCGATAGTTATGTCACTTTCGCTCTTTATGCTGTGAGACTCATCTGGACTCAGTGCAAGTGGAGAAGCCACAGAGAAGTTGGGAGGCTGAACTGCAGAGGGCAATGCAGGGAGCTCTGCAGTTTGCGTGTCAGGCTCTATTTTGTCCGTAACTACGTCATCCAACTTGTCCTTCTCATCCAAATCATCCAAATCTACTTCATGACAAACCAAAGTTTCTGGTCCAATCTGGGGCATTGCATCGTGCTCTTCTTTGTAAGTGATTCTAGTGATTTCATTAAGTGGCATTTCAAAGTCCTCAGTCCTAATGCTCTGCACATGTTCTAGCTCTGCTGTCAAGGAGGGCATTTCCTCATTGACATGCCGAAGCGGCTCTTCACAATTCGCATCAATGAGTTCCTGAGTCTCAATACGGTCAGCAGGTTTCTCCTCTGACACAATCACTGGCAGCTCCAGCTCAAACTCAATACGTACCTTCTTTTCCGGAGAGGGCGGTTCCAGCGATTTTCTCTTCAATGCTTTTTTCTCCTTCGTCAGTGGGTCACATAGAGGATCTACGTCCTTAGTAGCCAAGGGCAACTCTGTATTTTGTAATGCAGTGAACGCTAACGTTTCCAGTTCCATTTGATGCTCAACACATTTATCTTCCCGAGTTGCTGGCAAACTTGGCGTCTTCTCTGGAGAACAATCTTTTGTTTTGCTTCTCCTCCCCTTTGACTTTGGCAGATTCTCTGTCTCCTTTTTTATTTCCTCTATTTGTTCCGTCTGTTTCCCATAAATCTGAACGATTTGTTCACTTTCCTCAACTTCTTGCTTTAACGTTTCTGCTGGCTTTGTCGGAGTCATTTCCTGATCTTCCGAAACACAAATAATTGGTGGGGTTTCCTCCTCTGGGCCGCTGTCTTCACAGCTTAGACTCTTCTCCGATTCTTTTGCATCCTCCGGCGAAAACTCTTCCTTCACAGACACCTTTTCAGAAGTTTCATCAGTTTCACCATCGGATGTGCTCGAGTCTGGAACCATAAATGGTGAATGCTCGTATCAAACAAATTAGGGGACCATGGATGAAAAACAAACAACAAAAAGGAATTGAATTTCTCCTTTATGTATACTGGGAAATACTAATGTCCACAATTATAACATAACCCTTCTTACATGAATAAGGGGGTCCCTCAGATCGGACAATAAGCCTACAATGCTAGAGGGGCTTAAAGCAGCAATCCAAGCTGCCATTTTCCCTCCCTTTAATATGTGCATCAATAGAAGCCACACAATAAGCAATTAGCTAAGTTGCCAATCGATCAGCGAAGATACGGCTCAGGGGTTCACTAAATGGCTGTCAGTGTAGCAGAAGAGGACCAAAAGATGCAAAGTTCTGTGGGGAAGATCATGTGACCAGGCATTCACTAAATACAATTGGTGCACTGCTAGAGAGAGGGCAGGACTCAAAAAGGGGTGTGCCAGAGCCTGTTTCAGAAGAGGAAGGGGATGTGACTTTGTAAATGTTTGCTATAGAGACACAAAAATGCTTGTTATATTATAGCACATTAAAAAATGTCATTCGGAATTGTTTTTTTTTTATGCTACAAGTATTTTCTCATAGTACAAAACTAATATATATATATATATATATATATATATATATATATATATATATATATATAAAACACATGTAGGATATTGCTTGTCTGCAGCTTTAAAAAGCTCTCCTACAGAGAATTTAGATGCATTTTTTAAATATTATTAGTGGACACGTATAGGCTCAAAAAGCAGCGCCTCGTTTCACAAAAGTTAAAGAAATGACAAATTTTCGGCATTAAATAACACAATTTATACAACACGTACCCAAAGTATATACAGTTCAGGAATAGTTGGGTTAGCACTAAAGTGAATAAATGGTTTTATACAATTAAATGCCCAAGTCAATGGTGACATTAGGATGCACACACAAAGCCGAGGCCACTTACCATTCGAGCATCGGTCAGAATCAAACATGCCTGAGCTCCTCCTTGTTCGTCTCCGGATTGTCCCTATTTTGAGGAAAATCAGAATATAAAGCTTTCCAAGGTGAAGATTTGTGTCAGTGTAGTTTCTAATCAGGAAGCAATAACATTTAGACGTGAAGCTATTGATGCTATATGATGAATGTAATAAAAAAAAAACAAAAAAAAAAACAAAAAAAAAAAAACAAAGATTCACAAAGTCTCTGTGCTAAGCACACACACCCACACCCACACCCACCCACACCCACACGGAATGATATGCTTCCATCTAAAACCATTCCCCAGTACCATTTTCTCATATTACAACCAGCAAATAGCTCACCTTCTAAACCATTGGATAAGGGGGAGCTGTCAGACAGACTGTTTCGCACAGTTTTAGTGGCCATTTTCCCCTCATTACTTGGCGTTTTGGACAGGCTGCAGGTCAGATTGGCCTGAAGAGTTGATTTTAAAGGGGGACGTCCACGCTTTGATTTCTGCTTGTCTTCCTCCCTGTCCTCATTTTCATTTTCGTCTTTATTCTGGCGATAAAATAGGGTAGCGTACATCAATTTCCATTTCTTTATGGGCTATTTAATGACCGACTGCTTTAAATATCATTAAGAAGTGAACTTACCCCAATTAATAACACAACGTGTAAAAAAGGGCAGGAATAAAGCATACTATACGGGAATGCAGGCGCAACACGTCTGAAAGAATACCACCCGCCACAGTGTCACGCTGCTTCCGTCCCAAACACCCAAACTCGTTCGGTTCACCGTGTTATTCTAATGCATACACTGCCTTCAATCTCAGCACCTATTCCAGCGACAGCAGACCAAAGCAAAAAGGACCTCACCTCCCCTCCTCCCCCAGCATTCCTATTTTAACCCCTGTGAGAATGTTGGCAGTATGGCTGTGCTCATTGCATTTCATTACCTAGAATCCCTGGCTGCAGTGGAAGCATTGCATGCTAAAGAGATAATGGGGAAGGGCAGGGTTGCAGACCTGTGTGAGACATGTGAATGTGCTCACAAGTGGGATCTGTATTTGCTGGAAGGATACCTGAAACTTACAACCGTACCAATAACTCATACTAATACTACTAATACTAATACTACTAATACTACTACTACTAATACTACTACTACTACTACTACTACTACTACTACTACTACTACTACGTGTATTTCTGCAGCTCTCATTGTATTATACAATAGTTTACTGCTTCATTAAAAAAATGAATACATAAATAAAATGATGATGATTTATAATCATTACTTTTGTTTTTTTCTTTTGTTTTCTCTTTGGTCCACCTTTGTCGGAAGGCCAGAGAATTCTGTCCGCTTTTACCCATTCATCATATCTGGAAGAAAGCAAATTACATTTAATTTAAAATCACTTAAAACTATTATTGTATAAATCATTACACATCATTTGCAAAGGTTGAGACTTGTGTATATTTAGAGTAGTGTCAAGTCATATTTTTGTAAGAATATAAAATAAAGTACTTGGCATTCACAAAGCCAACCAATATTCGAGGTTCCTTTATCTTAGATCATCTCCTGTAAGTTTTACATTGCTCCCATTAAGCACTTTAGTGGCACTTAAGAGGTCCTTAGCTGGTATCCTCCTGCCTGCATTCAGTACTCCCTTGGGTGCCTCTGTTTATCTTGAGACGCACACTGGACAGCTTTGGTAAAAAGCAGGCAACTAATGTGTATAAACCCAGGCAGCAGGGTATGTAACCTGAAGGCTGTTCTGTCCCACCACATACTGTGCACGGTTAGCTCCTCAACAGAAAATGCACATTTTAAGCAACGTTTATTTTCAATCCTTTTTAATGGTATGTTTTCCATGTTGCACCATTATATTCTACACCAGGGGTGGCCAACTCCAGAGCTCAAGGGCCACCAACAAGTCAGGTTTTAAGGATATCCCTGCTTCAGCACAGGTGGCTCAGTTTTAATACCCATCAATGTAATGACAGTGCCGCTCAGTGTGAAGAAATCGATTTTCTATGTACAACCCATCACATACATTGGGTTTGATCAGCTCTCGTGTTGCGTGCACTAATGGACATGTCATTTTTCCTCAGGCTTACCTCACGTTCCAGCCATAATAATGCACCAGGTATAACACCTCTCCTCCGTCTACTTCAGTGCCCTTAATATTGGCTTCATAAATCTTCTGCGTTTTCCCACGCCCATATTTTACTTTCACTTTGGTGCCTGCTAGACCACCGTCCTCTCCGTCCTGCTCGCCTTCAGTTTCTCCGTTATGTTCCCCTTCCTCCATTCTGTAATATCACAATGCTCAGTCAGACGTTATCATATAACCCAACGTAACCCTGCCCTCAAAGCTCTTCCAATGCCAGGCACGGTTTCTGGTGTTTATTAGGATTACAAAATTAGAATTTACATTTATTGCAGCTACCTTAAACACGAATAACAACGAAATAATTCCAATGGCCCAATATTAAGGAGGCTGCATTAGCAATTTTAAAGAGACACCCACAATACCAGATGGAAGCGACTAAGGCAAGGGAGGCCAACTCCAGTGTTCAAGAGCCACCAGCAGGTCAGATTTTCTGGATATCCCTGCTTCAGCACAAATGGTGGTCATGACTGAGCCACCTGTGCTGAAGCAGGGATATCCTGACCTGTTGGTAGTCCCCGAGGAAGGTGACCATCCCTGGACCAAGGCCTCTTCGACAACGCACTGTTAACAATTGAGTAGCTTCCATTCATTTCTAAACTGTACGTTACCCTGCTTCACAACTACATTCAAGTCTTTTGTTAGATTATAATACCTTCTGAAAGTATTGGGGCTAGTAGCAGGGAATCCAAGCCTCATCATTTACATGTCAATGGAATTTCTTTGCATTTTGACTACTGACCACAAAAAAGCAAAGAGCAGAAGTTACAGCTGGATGGCCTCGCTTTCACATACCCATCACATCTTCTCTCCTCGTCCTCGTCCGATTCTCTCTCGGACTCGTCTTGCTTCCCGTTTTTCCGCTCCATTTTCAGTTTGAGGGTGCTCCTCCTCCCTGGCATGGTTTCATTTTCTTCCGCCTCTTCTTCTTCTTCCTCTTCTTCCTCTTCCTCCTCATTTTTGTCTGATTCATCCTCAACATCTTTGTTTTCCTTGTTGCTGTCCTTTCCTTTGTCAACATCCTCAAGATCCTTTGTCACAGGAGTTACACTGCAAATTAATTTCCGTCTCCCCTAAGGAAGGGAAAAACACACATTAGTAGGGATTCCCTCAACTCTATTGACACTTCAATAAAGAAAAATAAAAAAAGTCTGGTTAAATGAATGTTCTGGATCTACTTAAACAGGAACAATTCCTCCAACCTGAGTCAAACCACAACCTGAGTCAAACCACACTATTTCCCCCCTGGTTCCAAAGATACTTTGTAATTAAGTGACCTTAGAGGGAACAAAATGGCTGCCACATCTCAGGCCAATAGGAAGCTGCAACATCATCGGTTGTGGCTTCCTATTGGATGGTCATTTAAATCAGCTTTAAAAGTCAGTATGTATTTCTGAAACTGGGGGGGTGGGTGTCCCCCAGAGTTAAAAATTGTACATTTCAGCTCTGGAGGACCCCACTGTGTCAAGCCTGTAAATAATGGAGGTTAGTTCAGGTGGATAGCCCCTTCAAAATAGGATGTGTTTGTTTGTGGTGCAATGTTTCAATTTCTGTTCATTTCTACTCATTTCTACTCATTTCTGAAGCTCTGGAGATACCACTTGCATTTTTAGGGAAGTTAAAATGGCTGATGCTGTCGTCTATGAATGTCAACATCAGCCAATTCCAGTGAAGGATCAGCACCACACAAAACAAAGAAAGGCTTCATAGCTGGAGTTCTACAGGAGCTTTAAATACATCAGAATCCCCTTTTACTTGCATTGAGAAGAATAGATCATTACTAAACCTAAAGCTGGAGACCAAGCAATATCCTACGTGTGTATTTTTTTAAAAATAAATCAGTTCTGTACTATGAGAAAATACTTGTAGCCTTTTTTTTTTTAAAAACAACTCTTAATGACATTTTTAAATGTATTATAATATAACAAGCATTTTTTTTGTTCCTATAGAAACCATTTACAAAGTTACATCCTCTTCGGAAACAGGCTCTGGCACACCCCTTTTTGAGCCCTGCTCTCTCTTTAGCAGTGCACCAATTGTATCTAGTGACTGCCTGGTCACATGAGCTTCCCCACAGACCTTTGTCATATTAATATGCAAATGTATTCCACGGACTGCAGAATACTCCTCTGCAGCCATTTAGTGAACCCTCAAGCCGAATCTTTGCCAATCGATCACAGGAGAACGGATCGATCGGCAACTTAGCTAATTACTTAGTTTGGATTGTATTGATGGACAAATTAAAGGGGGGGGGGGGGGCAGGGGGAAGGAGGAAGCAGGTTGGACACTATGCTCCAGTATTCAAACAATAAAAGGTGACCAGAAAAACATTTCAGTTGACAAGAACGTAGTTAATAAAAATAGATATATTTTCAAGCAATGGTTTCAGCCAATATGCAACAAAATTTAAATCCTACCCGTGGTGATTTCATTTCAATTTCTTCTTTTTCACTTTCACTGCTAGAATCCGTGTCATCTTCCTCTACGATTTTTACTTCCACTGGAAGCGGTTCGGGCTCTTTTGTGTCACTGATCTCCATTGGTTTGTCCTGCGGCTGACTCTCTTCTACTGGTTTAGGTTCATTATGGTGAATAGTCCTAAACTTAATATCCACAGAATGGCAGTACTCCTCAAACCCATAAAGGTACCTTTAAATAAAGTAAAGAACAAATATTTATGAATGCAGCACAGGAATAGCAAAAATTATTTCATTTAAATGCTTGGCCAATAGCCATGTTTCATGTAGAAAAACACAGCAGAAACCAAACATTTCTCTAAAAGCACAAGTCTACAGTTAACCGACACAAATAGGATTTGTGTATCTGTACAAATATCTTTCAACACTTCATACAACATTCATAAGGACATGGTTTTATCTCCAACTGTAAACCATTCTTCAAGAATGGTTGTTTTTATTTGAATATCACATGAGTAAGATTTTAATTTATTATCAATAAAAACAATGCAATTGTAGCAGAGAAATTCCGATAGAAACAAACAAAAAGTGAAATCACATTTTAAAGTAGTACATCTGTGATCGTAGCAGTTTAAAGCTACAAGACTTAGGCCACCTATCAATGCGGAATGGACCAGACTCACTGTAGTTGCGTCCCCTCATACAGAGGTAAAAGGAAGGGTTCACAATTTTAGTGTTAGGACCTGCATTTTTGGTTATACCTTGACGTTTGGTATGCAGGCTTACGACGCTTTGGCCAAAGGGTTTAACTAAATAACCAAGTAATTACTATTATTATTGAAGTATTTAAACTTTATACTTATTACCATACATGTTTTGTCAATTTGATGTAGCATTGGGCACCCCTGTCTTTTGTTGTACACCTATCAATGAATACTTACTTTTTGTACGCTGTTTTTACATTGTAGGAAGCAGCTGAATTCAAAATAGGAATGCCAAGGTCCATATAAATTTGTTTCCACACAGCCCCACTTTCAATCTGAGTAAAAACAGTATGGAAAAGGGTTTAAATGTAATTCCCCCTGTAGCTTCAAAATAGCAACCCATGCCCCTTTTCTATAAGGTTATACTTACGTGGTCACATCCACCTTGCTGGTACACAAGCCTAAAAAGTTTGAAAAGATTCAGATCCTTGTAACCCAATACAGGAGGCTTGTTGATTGGAGTTCCTAATTTATATATATATATTAAAAAAACAAAACAAAATCTGTATGTTAATGCAAATTTCAACAGAAAGAAATATCCTAAATCAAAATGTATGACTCTACCGTTTCATTTTACAGGCGGACACCCTGGAACGGACACCTTCAGGGTGGCAGAAATCCAGAAACGGATAGCAAGCAAACTCAATACTTTTTTTTAATTAGTAGATTAATTCGCAGAGATCCCGGCATGCAAACCTTTATGACCGAAGCACGCTGCCATCTTAAAATTTGCAGATGACAACATGGTCAAAATACAGGATTTTTTGCCACACTGAAACCAGGACAGTTTGAACAAAATAAATAAAATAATTAAATGCGTTTTGGATTGTATACACCAGAAAAGTCTGTCAAATTACATGCGAAACAAAAAAAACAACAACAAAAAAAAAACCACCCTAATAAATGATGCAGTTTCTGGCTACAGGGTGACCGTGGAACTCTGATTGGGAAGGTGGCAGCTAGAAGCATTCTCGCTTCTGTAGATGAAAAAAGTAGGACATTATGCTTTAGAATTTGCAGCCAGCATGTTTTTTTTTCTGTTCAAGACTCCCTTTAAAGGAGAGTCCCGGACCTCATGAAAGAAGTTGTGACGGCAGGAAGGCAGGGTTACACAGGGACAAGGTGTCTACCCAAAATGATGGAGGTAGGTGAAAACCTTAGGGCCCCCACACAGACCGACCGAACTTACAGAACGAGTCACTGCCTTGGGGAGGCGAGCACCCCCTGGCATGGGCCCATGGTCGGGTCAGTGGGTGAGGGACAGCCTACAGTCTGATGCCTGGAGGCAGCCGCTGCAAAAGTAGAAAAACCGAGGTCAGGTTGAGGAGAGCTCCCCCAATCTACAGCTTCATGAAACACAACCATCAGCAGCCATGGTAAAAGATCACATGTTTACCAATTATAAATGAATAAATAAAAAAAATCTGTTCTGCATATAGTTTTTTTTCCCCCAAATGCAAATGCGAGACTTTTTTGATGTCAACAATGGACAGTAGAAAAATGTTACATTTCCACCATTGTATTTTTTTTTTTTTTAAATGTTCAAAAAATATAACTAAAAATTAGCAGATAACTTGACGATTTTGACCAGCGGTCCGAAAAGCAATTCGGTTAATGTGACAATACCTTTTTCATAATCTTGGTCCATGAAAAAATAAATAAAATGATCTAATATGTATATATTTAATTCAGTGAATAAAATAAAATAAATAAAATCACAAAAAAAAAATCAAAAAAAAAAATCAGAGTCTGCTTGCCATTTTTAACACTGTTTACATATACAATAAAATGCGTTAGCCATCAACACCTACATCCGTGACTAATCACTCTGTACATCACTAGGATAAAATTAGCATGTTTAATCTTTTGCCTCTTATACCGTGTCACAAAGACGTGCCTTGGGTTCCAAACCACGTGCTGGGTGTAGTACAGCGGCAGAGTTCTGCAGTTGGAAGGTATTCAGCACATAAACGAGTGCTGTTCATGGTACCAATCCAGAATGTTTTAAAATAATGACATGACCGAAATTACTCGTCATAATGCAGGAGTGACAGGGACATCTTTTCTTGGGAGAGGAAAAGAATGGCGTGTCGGGGAAAGCAAATTATTTAACTGGAACTGTCGTCGTGTCTTTGTTTTACAGAAACCCAACCGATATTTGGAGGCAACATCAGCTAATAAGGATTCACAGTCTACAGGGACCCATCAGAATCACTTTCCATTCTCTACAAAAGAACAAAATAAAGAACGTCGTGGGGGACGAAATTCACGTCCAATTCTTGCCAATTGTCAATTTATCTATTAAGCCGATGCGATTTACCTGGTGCTGGGTCAGTGTTATCTGGCTAGTTTTGAAGCATAGCCAGTAGCATGACAACTTAATTTAATTTTAAGCCATTCCTGCATACATTAAATACAATGGCCAGACTTTTTTTTTCCCACCTGTCTATTTCAGGCGAGTAAAATGTTCAAAAAACATACCAATCTTGCTAAACTGGGTAAATGGAGTGGTTTGCCACGCCTAAATAATTACCAGGTACGCGAATTACTTCTGGTATATACTCACTTTTAAGATGTAACTTAATTACTTTGGTGCCATGGGGCCCAATATATATTTGTACTGCAAAGCACTACAGATCTTTCCAACAGCAACACATCAGAAATAGGATCCTTGTTGAACTTGTGATGTAATTTACACATCAGCTGAAGTTCTTAAACCATTCTGATACATAGCAATAGCGTTACACTGAACTGTACTTCACCTCTGTCTTCCATAAACTTGTAGAGCTGCTGAAGGAAGTTATCCCTTTCCACTGGATCTGCCTCCTCTTCAGGCTGCAAGAATAAATGTAAAACATAAAAACAATACTATTTGAGAATATGTCACTTGTTAGGTATTCATGTGTGCCACTTATCTTTCCTTCTGTCGGCTCCCTATTCATGCACAATGTGCAGCCTTACATCTCGGAGGCCCATATTTACCCAGCTATCTTCTGCCATAACACCCCTTCCGGCAATGGAGGACCCAACTTACAACCGCCCATAAACTCAAAAGGGTTGTAAGGGGTCTTCCTACGCCAGGAGTAATGGTATGACTGTAGACTGCAGAGAAACGATAATCCTGAATCTCTTGCATTTTTGTGGTTTTCAGAATTCATTGTTCTCACAAATACATTTTATATGGTTAGAAAGCGTTCAATTTCATCAGCGATTCTGAATGTAGATTTGTTGGAACATCTTTTAGCTTCCTCGCATGTAACCAATTATGTGTTTCGAAGGCTAGATCTTCAATGTTTTCCTCCCCAAGAAGAAAACATAATTGGGTAGGGGAATAGGACAGTGCAAACACTGGAACCATTGCCAAGCACTTTAAGCGTTGCATATTGGTACAGCCACACACGATCATTGGTGGATGCCAAAGGCTATAGTAATGTGTCAGTGTATATTTTGACAATTTAACTATTTTAAAGACAAGTTTCAGCCAAAAAGGCTTGGATTCACAAAGCAAGCCAACAAACCCTGCAACAGGTCTCCCTTCCCTTGATTGTGAACCCTCCAATAGCCCTGCACACCAACACACCCTTTCTGTAAAAAGCAGTACGACATTCCCTGCCCCCCAAAAAACTTTCAATAAAAAGGTGGACATGGTACTTGCGACGCAAAGAAATGTAGTAATGTGCCCACCCAGCTGATCTCTCCCGATTCTGTCAAGAACCCGCCCCAGGACCACCTCTTAGCATCACTACCATCCCCAAATTACTGTAAGCAACACTGGACAAAAACAAACAAAAAAAAACAGAACATCAATATTCCTTCATCAAGTTCTGCCAACGATGTCAAAAGCAGATATTAAACAACTTTTAATTAAATTATGTCATATTACAGATCTATTTATTTTTCAAATGATGAGCAAGTCTTCTGAGCATCACCGCCCCTAGCTACATTACATATTTTTAAATAGTTTTCTTTTCCTCGTGCACAACTCTGAATGTGGGCGTTTGACACTGCAGTAGGGTCTCTAAACACAATTAGGAAAAGAACGAGGACAGCAGGTCTCCTTTTAACTCTTTACATCTCCCGCTCCCTTGCACATCAACAGGGGAGAAGGAGGTGTATGTTAAACTTCTGCATGGTCACGGTGCAGCATTAGCAGAAAAAGCAGCTCACTGATCAGGAATAGGAGGTGCCATTAGTTGGCAATGACGAGTACAAAAGGAACCGGACTGATGCAGGAGAAATGGTTGGACAAGATCACATCCTGTACCGGTAGAAGTATGCAAGCTCTTTCCTATTTTATGTACATAGTAAAGCAGGAGAAAACCCCAATATATGTTAGAAATTAAAGCTTTGAACACCCTACAACTTCCTCGAAGACTGAGCCACCTGTGCTGAAGCAGGGATATCCTAACCTGTTGGTGGCCCTTGAGGACAGGAGTTGCCCCCCCCCCCCCTATGCTAAACCCATTACTGTATCAAATTACAACATCATTCATGGTCATGTGCAGACAGAACAGAACCGGTCTGCTAACTAGACATGCCTGCAAACTGGTAGAACTTGGTGTTTAGACCAGCAGATAATGGGAAAACAACTTGGGAAATAGAGAAATCCTGCATATATGATTGGTTCCCCTATCTTATGGTTAAAGTACTGAAGGGACAATCTTAATAATATAGCAAACAGTGTGATAAGTCTTGCAACCAATAGATTACAGCTCTGCTTTGTCATCATTGGGTAAAATATGGTTGCATTTGATGTCACAAAACTCATTCTGATTTAAAATGTTTCTGCAAACAATGGGTACCCCAGATATGACTACTACAGCAGCTACTGCATGTAAGCCTCATGTATGAAGGCCAAAAATCCTCATGGTTAACTGAAACGGGTCTTTATTCTTCTCTGCGGCCACCTAACCCCTCAATATATCAGGAGCTTACATTTTAACACAGCCACATTTACACATTTGAATACATTACTCAATGTATACTGCACGGCGATTTAAGCAAGATATACATAGCACAAATATGTTAAGACACCACACCATGATTTGCAGACTGAAGACACAGATAACCACTCACACCCAACAACATGGGGGTAATTCATTTTTCATAGCTTTATTAAGATAGTAATAAGCAACCGCACAACAGATGTCATTTGTCGGCTTGCATTTTCCAGCCTCGCCATGTCAAGCCTACACTATGCCTGTCGATTCTCTGAGAGCTGACAGTCCTTCCTTTGAGACCAGCACTAAAAAATTAATTGATCTCACTTCAGCATATTTGCATTGCTTCACATCACTGCAAGATGATTAATATAGAAAATAAAACACATACATACATAGAACCTGCCCTCAGTCCACTATATGAACATCACAGCAGAAATAATGCCGCAAAATGCTTACCTATGAACAAGCATTCCCTTTCAAACAGCAATTGTTCATGCATGTCCTAGCTAGGCAGCCTGGCGTCAGTACGGCTCTCAGACAGGCCTGCTCTAGGTCCCTCTCGTCTGTGCACAGCATCTACACGGGTGCTGCCTCCCTTGCATTCTCTCCCGTATAGGCAAAATCAGACATTACATGAAGAAAAAAAAAAAGAAAGACGGACCCAATTTCAAAGCATCTGGCAAACCTCCCCTGGCAGCTCGCCAAGCCTCTGCTCACCCTTCCTGTCTCGGCAGAGCATGCGCGCTCCCAGCCAACACCATGTTTCCATGGCAACACTCTAGGCAGCCCCCAAGTAGGGGGGGGAAAGAAGCGCTGTGTTTTCACATAGACAAAAGCGTCAGCAGTCATGTAGGGTAAGGGGAAAGGTTTAATCTACTTCCACCAGACAGAGTAACCCCTTGCAGGGTCAGAGTGGCCTGTTCTGCAATGCCTTTGGGATAAGGCAAAAAAGACACTGCCTCTCTTTTAAATCCCTATGTATCAAATAGCAGTATTAAAAACAGCAGGGAAATCCTCAGTGTAGAAAACGTGGTTTCTTTTAACGCTACTCTTGATATTATCGAACAATCTTAGACATGCACAAATAAAGGAGGCACGCAAGGTCAAAGTGACATTCTAATTTAGTGTCAAAACCGACCATGTTTAATGATGATTATTGGACTAACGGCAAATCACAACACAACAAGGTGTGTGTGATCAGCAGTCCCAGGCTGAAGTATAACTAGTAGTGTTACTGCACTTCCTGCCTTATCAGCAAGCCTCGCAGGCCTTCCAGCACCAATAACCCAAAGTCCTTTAGACACAAATTTTACAACGTTTCTACACCGGCTTTAGTTTTTTTTTTGCTAAGCTAGCACAAGAGGTACCAACAACAAAAAGAGCAAACCGAAATATAAAACTCTCAATGGCATACAGTTCAAAGATAAACATTTCCAAAAAGCATGCAAGCATTAAAAACAAAAATAAAAAAAAGGGCGGAATACCAAGTTCAACCCCGTTATAACGCGAATCCGCTTATAACGCGATGCAAGTGTGGCTCCCAATTTTCGTATTTATGAATACTTTACAACCCGATTATTGGTGTCTTAAATACTTTATTGTACAATGCATACAATTGTACATTATTTCTAACGTGATCTGCTTATAGCGCAATGTGATTCTTTGGACCCCAAGCACAGCGTTATAAGGGGGTTGAGCTGTATTATTATTACATATTTAGGACACTAAACCTTACAAACAAAATGGATAACACGCAGCTCTATTGATACGTTTACCAGCACTGAAGGTGTAAAAGTACACAAATCCCTCTTCACACGGCTTGCCAATTATGCCAGGCCTGTTAACAGTGTCACATCACACCGGCCTTATGGATCCCACAAATAAATACTTGAAACATTAATTAGTAGTTTTCAGGCATGGTGACTGGACATCAGCCCACAGGTGACTAAGTGGACTGCCCTTGGAAGATGGCAGATTTCCATTTTGCACCCTGTATTCTTGGTGCAAGCAATGCCAGTTTATACTTTAAGAATCAACAGAACATTAGGCACTATAGTCAACACCCCAAACGTACAAGTCTTATTCTGTCACCCACATTATTCCAATCCAATGTTGAGAATACTGCCTTAGAAAAGAAATGTCTGCTTTTTTTTTTTTTTACAATGTAATTACTCATTGGGTGCTATATCCATAAAGGATACAGAAAATTACTGTTATCACCCCATAACGAGAACTCATTCAGTACCTTAAGGTGAGTTGCATCTGTTTGCAAAACAGATATAGAATCAAAGCTATGAAACAGATTGCATAAATTGTTTAAAAAAAAAAAAAAAAAATACATTGAAGACAAATGGCAGACAACTGGACCAGTAAAGAGATGTAGAGCAGCAATCTCTTACAAAATCCACCATTCAAATGATACAGTTCATCCCCGCTCCCCAACTATATGCGCCATTTTTATCTTCATTCATGATGAAAGTTGTAGTTATTTGATTTCATTCCCAAGCTGATGCTCAGTATTTCAGGAATGTAAAAATGGGTAAAAATACTGGAAACAGGGTCCCCAAGAGCAGGAACAGTAATTTCAACAGGATAACAAATTATATTCCCGTAAATAAAATAAAAAAGTAGTCTACTTTTGATTCAGCACTGATGGTTGCTTTAAAGATTGTATTTTGAAAGTCATCTTCAATACATTTCGCTACCATTATTCCACTGGGCTTCACAACTCAACTAGTGTACAAACAAATGATTGCCTTACCTCTGCTTCTGCCTGCTCTTCTGCTTTGTTATGTTCACCATCACAAGCGTCTGGCTCTCCATCTTCCTCATCGCTACTGGAAGACTCAAGAATTTCGCTCATGTCCATTTTCCAACTAACAGGTACAGTTCTTGTTTTTAAGAAAGTGATAGCTTCCTGTATACCTGTAGTGGAAACCAAGAGAATATGTTTTGTTTATTGAAAGTCAGTACTGTACATCTATGACAAAATATTATATTATCCACTTAAAGCGCTCAGAACACACACACAATATTGTTTATGACTACAGATAATAAGACAAATTCCGGCCACTTAGCATGGGTCTACAAATTACATGTCTTTGGCAAATAAGTCTAAAGTACTGTATCTGAAAGAAGTATAGGAAGGACGGACGGACGGACGCACGCACGCACGCACGGTGAGTGCATTTTGCCCACTGTCGAGTGTTACCGGCAGCAGGGTGCTGCGGCATCTCCCGGCATTTTCCTGCATCTCTGTCAAACTTCAGTGTATCCCCATGCCATGGAAATGCGACATCATTTGACACCACGCAGCCATTTTCACATGAGAATTGGACAGACAGATGCAGGAAAATGCCGCCGCCGGTAACACTCGACAGCGGGTAAAGTGAGGGGGTTGAGAGAGGGAGGGGGATTACAATTAGACATTTTTTTTTGGGGGGGGGGGGGTCAAGTGCCTATTTTTTTTCTTCTTCAGGCAGTGGCTTCTCCCCCAATTTGTTGAGATAGAGATACACACACACACACACACACACACACACACACACACACACACACACACACACACACACACACACCATAACCTTACCTTGCTTGGCAGAATGCTCAGATTTCATGATAATAATGTCGAGTATGTGGAGGTCTTTCCTTGCAATCGAATGGCTAAAAGTAAAATACAAGTCTTACAACTCTGATATTACACCAAAATCCAAAAGTTCACAATAGAATGACTTGGCAGACAATGCAACCCCGTAGTTACAGCTAGGACCAGGCACATGCATGATTAATAAGCACCATTTTGTCTATGATGTTCTTGTTCTTTGCTATATTAGTCGTCTGCACTGCTGGCACATGGCAAACCAAACAAGACTGACAGGAGGAAGCATAGTACTCGGGCTTTGGGGGTGACTTCATATATACTAGCTGGACAATGTAACTCACATTGTATTTACGTTTCAATGCTGCATAGGGATTGATCCAAGTAAGAGGCAGTCCAAGCAACATCATGACCTGCCCGTCTATTTAGTATTAAACATAATTTTTTTAAATTAAAAGAGGAAATCTTTATATTGTTACACTATATGGGCCAAATGCATGTGAACTTCTAAACGTGACCATTGTATTATGTGCAAGTATCACAAAAGTTTTGATATTGTCACCGCTATAGGAAAGGAAGTTGGCTCTTCACAAGAGGTGGATGTTCATTTTGGGACCACTGGCTAAGTAAGGTAAAGCATTCCCTCGGGCAATGTAAAGATTTTAGAAAGCGAACCAATATTTGAGAAGGAGCACCTGGTGAGTAAAGACACCTGGTTCAATTCTCAGTATTGGCTCCTTGTGACCTTGGGCAAGTTACTTTATCTTCCTGTGCCTCGAGGCACCAAAAACAGATTGTAAGCTCATCTGGGCAGAGACTGTCTTTAAAAATTCCTATGTGCTGCGTCCCGCGCGCTACACTTTAATTGTGGCGCGCTTTGAGGCATTAGGGAAAAAAAAGCGCTACATGAATAAATATTATTATTAACTAGCTGAGAGACCCGGCGTTGCCCGGGATGTAAATGCGTAATAGGTAGTATTATTTATAAATCGTGGAACAATAGGTGACTGTTTGTTGTAAAGGTTGGATAATAATATTGAAAAGAAAGATGGAAGAAAATGTAATACGATGTTGTATAAAAATGGTTTATTGTAAGCACACCACAGTACAATGTATATTTTGGTGACATAAGTGATGTAAAAATCTGAGTCGTGTGTCCTGCTAGGGTGTGAGGCGGCGGGTGGCGCGTGGGTTGTGAGTGCTGTGTGCGAGTGGGGGTCCTGCTAGGGTGTGAGGCGGCGGGTGGTGCGTGGGTTGTGAGTGCTGTCTGTGAGTGGGGGTCCTGCTAGGGTGTGAGGCGGCGGGTGGCGCGTGGGTTGTGAGTGCTGTCTGTGAGTGGGGGTCCTGCAAGGGTGTGAGGCGGCGGCTGGCGCGTGGGTTGTGAGTGCTGTCTGTGAGTGGGGGTCCTGCTAGGGTGTGAGGCGGTGGGTCAGTGATGTCGGTGCGTAGGGGCGGGAGGCAGCAGGTATGTGTGGCGGCAGGTATGTGTCGAGTGTGGCGGGTGTCTGTTGAGTGCGTGCAGCGGCTGTGAGGCGGTGGGTGAAAGGCAGAGGCGGCCGGAGTAAGGGCGGGTGAAAGGCAGAGGCGGGGGTGGGGAGGCGGTAAGGCGGGCATGAAGGCGAAGGGCGGCGGGAAGGGGAGGAGGGGGACAAGGGGTGGAGGAGGGGGGCAAGGGGTGGAGGAGGGGGGCAAGGGGTGGAGGAGGGGGGAAGGGTTAGAGGAGGAGGGGGGAAGGGTTAGAGGAGGGGGGGGAAGGGTTAGAGGAGGGGGGGGAAGGGTTAGAGGAGGGGGTGGAAGTGTGGGACGGGGTGGGAGGGGAAAGGGGAAAAAGAGGTGGAGGGGGGGGGAAGAGGAGCGGAGGGGGGGGTGGAAAGGGGAGCGGAGGGGGGGGTGAAGGGGAGCGGAGGGGGGGGAAGGGGAGCGGAGGGGGGGGAAGGGGAGCGGGGGGGGAAGGGGAGCGGGGGGGGAAGGGGAGCGGGGGGGGGAGGGGAGAAGTGGTGGGAAGGGGGGAGGTGGTGGGAAGGGGGAGGAGGGGGAAGGAGGTGGGAAGGGGGAGGAGGGGGAAGGTGGTGGGAAGGGGGAGGAGGAGGGGGAAGGTGGTGGGAAGGGGAGGAGGAGGGGGGAGGTGGTGGGAAGGGGGAGGAGGGGGAGGTGGTGGGAAGGGGGGGAGGGTGGAGGTGGTGGGAAGGGGGGGAGGTGGTGGAAAGGGGGGGAGGTGGTGGAAAGGGGGGGGAGGTGGTGGGAAGGGGGGGGGAGGGGTGAGGTGGTGGGAAGGGGGAGGAGGTGGGAAGGGGGAGGCGGAGGGAAGGCGGGGGGTGGGAGGCAAGGGGGAAGGCGGGGGGTGGGAGGAGGTGGGAAGACGGGGGGTGGGAGGCGGTGGGATGGCGGGGGGTGGGAGGCGGTGGGAAGGGGGGAGGGAGGCGGTGGGAAGGGGGGGAGTGAGGCGGTGGGAAGGGGGGAGGGAGGCGGTGGGAAAGGGGGGGGAGGCGGTGGGAAGGGGGGGGGAGGCGGTGGGAAGGGGGGGGGGAGGCGGTGGGAAGGGGGGGGAGGCGGTGGGAAGGGGGGGGAGGCGGTGGGAAGGGGGGGGAGGCGGTGGGAAGGGGGGGGAGGCGGTGGGAGGCGGTGGGAAGGGGGGGGAGGCGGTGGGAAGGGGTGGGGGGAGGCGGTGGGAAGGGGTGGGGGGAGGCGGTGGGAAGGTAAGCTGGGAGGCGGTGGGAAGGGGGGTGGGAAGGGGGGGAGGCGGTGGGAAGGGGGGGAGGCGGTGGGAAGGGGGGGAGGCGGTGGGAAGGGGGGGGCGGTGGGAAGGGGGGGAGGCGGTGGGAAGGGGGGGGAGGCGGTGGGAAGGGGGGGGAGGCGGTGGGAAGGGGGGGGGGCGGTGGGAAGGGGGGGGGAGGCGGTGGGAAGGGGGTTTAGGCGGTGGGAAGGGGGGGGGGGAGGCGGTGGGAAGGGGAGGGAGGCGGTGGGAAGGGGGGGGGGAGGCGGTGGGAAGGGGGGGGGGGAGGCGGTGGGAAGGGGGGGTGGGAGGCGGTGGGAAGGGGGGGGAGGCGGTGGGAAGGGGGGGGAGGCGGTGGGAAGGGGGGAGGCGGTGGGAAGTGGGGGGGGAGGCGGTGGGAAGGGGGGGAGGCGGTGGGAAGGGGTGGGGGGAGGCGGTGGGAAGGGGTGGGGGGAGGCGGTGGGAAGGGGTGGGGGGAGGCGGTGGGAAGGTAAGCTGGGAGGCGGTGGGAAGGGGGGTGGGGGAGGGGGTGGGAAGGGGGGGGAGGCGGTGGGAAGGGGGGGAAGGGGGGAGGCGGTGGGAAGGGGGGGAGGCGGTGGGAAGGGGGGGGGCGGTGGGAAGGGGGGGGAGGCGGTGGGAAGGGGGGGAGGCGGTGGGAAGGGGGGGAGGCGGTGGGAAGGGGGGGGGGGCGGTGGGAAGGGGGGGGGGGAGGCGGTGGGAAGGGGGTTTAGGCGGTGGGAAGGGGGGGGGGGAGGCGGTGGGAAGGGGAGGGAGGCGGTGGGAAGGGGGGTGGGGGAGGGGGTGGGAAGGGGGGGGAGGCGGTGGGAAGGGGGGGAAGGGGGGAGGCGGTGGGAAGGGGGGGGAGGCGGTGGGAAGGGGGGGGGCGGTGGGAAGGGGGGGGAGGCGGTGGGAAGGGGGGGGAGGCGGTGGAAGGGGGGGGGGAGGCGGTGGGAAGGGGGTTTAGGCGGTGGGAAAGGGGGGGGGAGGCGGTGGGAAGGGGGGGCGGTGGGAAGGGGGGGGGGAGGCGGTGGGAAGGGGGGGTGGAGGGGAGGTGAAGGGGGGGTGGAGGGGAGGTGAAGGTGGGGGGGTGGAGGGGAGGTGAAGGGGGGGAGTGGAAGGGAGGTGATGGGGGGGGTGGAAGGGAGGTGAAGGGGGGTGGAGGGGAGGTGAATGGGGGGTGGAGGTAAAGGGGGGTGGAAGGGAGAAGTGGAGTGAGGGGAGGTGAAAGGCGGTGAGGGGAGGTGATGGGGGGGTGAGGGGAGGTGAAGGCCGCTCACTCACCCGTCCGGCAGGTCCCACGTGGATCTGAGGCGGGAGGCAGCGTGTTGTGGCCGCTCTCCCCCGGGCGCTCGCTCGCTCCCCCGCTGACTGTAGCGGCGCCGGGGGGGGGGGGGGGGTATCGGGGAGACACTGACACTGGAGGGGAGGGCGGGTGGAGGGGAGGTGAAGGGGGGTTTGGAGGGGAGGTAAAGGCCGCTCACTCACCCATCCGGCAGGTCCCACGTGGATCTGAGGCGGGAGGCAGCGTGTTGTGGCCGCTCCCCCGCTGTGTCCCGGGCGCCGCCATCTTGGGCACTCGGCGCCGCGAGGCAGCCTGCCTGGCCACTGGCTGTTCCCCCGCCGGGGAGGGGTGAGTTGTAGCGCCGGGGAGGGGGGGGCATGTATATGTGTGTGGGGGGGAGAGGTGGGAGATATAGAGGGGGGGTCTCGCACGGCCGCTGACACTGGGTGGGGGGGCGCTGAAGGGGTAATAATAGTGTGTGTGTGTGTCCCGCTGACTGTAGCGGCGCCGGGGGAGGGGGGGTCGGGGTGAAAGCGCGGGAGACACGGGGAGAGGAGGAGGTGCGCGCGGGTGCTGCTAACACTGTGAGCCCCGCTAATGTAGGTAACAGTGTGTGTGTGTGTGTCACTGTGTGTCTGTCTGTCACTGTGTGTCTGTCTGTCATTGTGTGTGTGTCTGTCACTGTGTGTGTGTGTCCCTGTGTGTGTGTGTGTGTGTGTGTGTCCCTGTGTGTGTGTCCCTGTGTGTGTGTCCCTGTGTGTGTGTCCTTTGGCCCGTCACTCCGCCTCAGGCCAATGAGAGGTGTGCGGGGGCGGGCGGGCCAAGGGACCAATGAGATTTCCCCTAGGGACACCGGGCATCCAGGCAGGCAAACATACAGTGCTTTCACTAATATAGTATAAGATATCTTCACAGTATACGGTTAGCATGGCATGTAAGCAACAGGTGTAGCCCCGTAGTGGCGTTTCCCTGACAGAGGTATCCTCTTGAAACGCGTTGGGACAGGTGCTACACCCCAAGCACTGAACATGACTGAGCCAGTAACCCGGGGCCGTGATGAAAGACCCTCCCATTGGAGCGATGCCCCACAGGAACAGAGAGGCGAGGCTGGAAACTCCAGCACAGAATAGAGCTGTGACTTGCATGCCATCCCGGAAATACATGTCCTGCGAGGAGCCTAATGTGTGTATAAAAAAGGCCATTACATTGATATATACTACGCCATGAAGGATCTGTCTTGCGCACTGTATTTTCACTATACAGGAGTTGTCTAGTTTAACAAAGCTGCATAATCCACTTAGAAAAATCATAATGTTTCATATAGACTTAAGTACCATTGTGGTCCCAATTAATTCTCTATACAGACATTTTAATATTACTGCATATTGTTTTTACATTTTTTAAATACCATTTTAGGGCATTTTTAATTTTATTTCTAACCTCTTCACAGGAAAGGCAATTAATTTATTAGCATAAAACAAATAAAAGGTTTCCCAAACAAGGTGGCCCACGCCTGCGGCTTTCATTGCATTATTCAGATGAATTGCTCATAAAATATATTAACGGATATGAAACTTGGGTTGGGCCGAAAAATTTAGCTGGTACATATGCACGCACAAATTTGACAAGGAATGTTATGTGGGTGGCTTGGCTTTTCAAAATAGCATTTCCCAATAGTAAATAAAACCTTTCCACGGGTGGGAAAGGGTATTCACTCACAATTTTGAATCTACAAAGGATCGAACTAAGCACTGGTCTTTTCTCACTGTAGCATCGTCATTGCAGCTGGGAGACACAACCTAACGCAATAAGAAAAACAACAGATTAATGAAGAACTGTGAACAGGAAGTAGGCAGACATTTGTGATGGACCTTTTACTGGGATACAGTTCAGCCCTCAAAGTGCTTTATATTAGAAATAGTCAAAGAAAAAAATATTAAGCGGGCCACTAACAATAGGCAAAACAAATTCAACCTTGAAGAAAATGGCAACACTAAATACAAAAAGCTATGCAATGCCTCTAGTATTGTGGAACTGTAGACACACTTGCTTGCACGTGTTAGATTTTTTTTAGGAATGTAGATACAGTTGGAGGGACTGACTGCCAAGTGTTTTTATTTCGAGGGTGAAGAATCACTGTCAAACACATAATTCCCTCTTAATAATTACAATTGATAAAAATTAAAAAATCACCCAGGCACCATCCATATTACTTCTAAAGGGTGCAAAATAATATCCTAGTCCATGTAATGCTTTTTAAGATGCGGAATAAAAAATAATAATAGGGAGGGAGACAAGGAAAAAAAAAAAGGCTTTATCAAGACATGCACTTTAAAAGCTACACGTGGCTATCACAGATCTGTAGATATACAGAGACAGTAATTGATAATCAGACTAAAAGTACCAAATTGAAAACCCATACTATAATAATCTCACCATCATCTCCAAAAACATTTTACAAACCCCAAAAAGGTTAGCGCCTGAAGGAAAAGGGTGTCTGGTGATGCGGAAACGTTAATAAAAATGACAGCAACGCAGGAAACATTCCATAGAACATTTCTAGTGTTCTGGGATCTGCAGGAAAGGACCAGCTGGATTAATCCATTTGGGCCGGGAACATGTGTAATACAATGTGGAGCATCTAAAAGTGTTCAAGAGCGGCTGGTTTTTAACCTTTACGGCACTCGTGGATATTTTGGTCTACATTATACCGTTTGTGAATTACATATATTGTCCATCTACTATAAAATACAAGCACACTCGGTGTACCCAAGTAAATCAGTGTGGCATGAGACAAGGTAACAGACTGGGTGTGAGATCCAATCTTAAGGTCAACACCAGGTTCTTGTTGCATATGCTTAATTTTTTCTGTGATATGTTTATGGCACTTTTTAAAACTGTAGTGCACTATTAGCTTTACAGTACATATAAACGGAGTCCAGTCAAAAGTTTGTATTCTTGCTTTTCCACCAGGAATAACAACGCTTTTGAATATACAAAGATACATATTTAATTCGGCATTTGTTCAATCGCCTTTATTAAAAATGTAAGAAAAAGGATGTACAACTAGGTAATGCTATAATGTAGATAAACCCCACAGAGAGACATGCAGAAAATGGCATCGCACAGCTTAAACATGGTCAGCGACACAATCCAGGTTTGTGCATAGAAAGTGGGTTTTAAGGATCTCAAAAACATCCTGGCTTTGTGACTATTAGCTAGATGGAAATACCAAATCCTTCAACACCAAACAGAGAAACACAGGAAAAGCAAATAACAGCTATAGTTACTGATTAATAAATCTGTTATAGTGCTTCTTTACTTTTTTCTGCAGACGAAATGGGCCACTTGAGATTTTGAGTTCATTCGCTGCACTTCCACTTCCTACCTCCCTTACACAATAGCATCAAGTCTCTCTCCTCTCAGCTGAAACACAAGTCAGCTATGTTGAAATGGTGCTTTAATTACCAACTCAACCTTGATAAATAGGCTTTTTCCAGATAACGCCTGACAAAGGAAAGCCAGGCAGTCCCAGACAAAAAACGCAAGCTAAGTTATCCATATGAAAACTACCATGACAAGGGTGCAAATGGCCAAGTGCCAAACCAACGCCTTTACTAGTGAACAGAGGCATCAAATGTCTCTTACTTCTCTTATTTGGCAGAAATATGACAATGTTCACTGATTCAGTGCCACAGCGGCCATAAACCTACTGCTTGCAACAAGTTTCAATCACCTTCTGGCTTTGCCGAAGCTACTTGCACACACATGAATATCAGCACGGTATTTCTGAGCTGTATTTTGGTTACTACCAAAAACTCAGCATCTAACTCAACAGGGAGGCCTGTTATTAGAAAGAAACAAATACACCACAAAAGGTTAGTAAAAGAACAACACACAAGTGATGTATTATATCCCACTGTTTGTTCCAACTACATCTGATTATTGGTACCTTAATAAAATAAATGTAAAACCCCCCCACACAGTATGTAACATACATTCTATATAGTCTGAAGTGGCTTCATTAAGGATTTTCGTCTGAAAACAGCTTGATCAGCCACTTGGGACAGTATAGATTAGGGCCCTGAGAGTACATCTGATAAATACGGATAAAGAAAACAATAGAATTAGAATGCAGGAGTCTTTCTGACAACTAACGGACACTCACGTGAATATGCAAAAAAAGAAAAGGAGAGAGAACCAACATATGTGATTTTTGTTCTATTGATGGGGCAGTAAAACTGTATCAAAATCAGCGGCAGTGAATATTGAATAGAGGCGTTGGCTGTATTTGCAAGGGTCTGAAAATGCTTTAATTGTTTTAATAGTCTCAACAGCAGAATAATGCTGGCCCCGTCACTATCAACAGTGCAATGCACGAGAAGTGGCAATTCATGCAGTTCAACATATAAGAACAAAAGAGAAACTATACATATGATTCAGACATACATTAAGCCAGAGGTCCTGAACTCCAGCCCCCAAGGATCACCAAAAGTGCAGGTTTTAAGTAAACCCCTGCTTGAGTCCAGGTGGTTCAATCACAATGATTGAGCCACCTGTTCTATTGAGAGGATAGCCTTAAACCCTGACCTGTTAGTGGTCCTTGAGGACTAGAGTTGGAAACCTCTGCCCTAAGGCAAGTTAAATGATCGTGCATTATATAGAGCTGCACTTTTCACAACTAATGAGTACCTTACAGGGGGGGGGGGGAAGTTTCCCAGTCACTGTTCTTTGCACTATTCGATCTCAAACAAATGTAAACATTGCCTCAGTTCCCGCATAAGCCCTTAGTACAGGGGTGCGCAAATTTATCTTCATGCGCCCCCCCACAGCTCATGCAACCACCCCCCCCCCCTCGGAAGGCCCCGGTGTCAAATGACGTCGCGGGGTTGTGTGACATCACGTTGACATAACATGACTTCACATGACCCTGTGGCATCACTTGACGCCAGTTGCATCGTTGGAACCAAGGTAAGTAAACCAGTTACAGAGGCCTCATGCGATCCCCGGCATTTATTTTAAATGCCTTTGGGGAAGCGCGGGGCCTCTGTAACACCCGCGCCCCCCAAGACAATTTAGCGCTCCCCACTTTGCACACTGCTGCTTTAGTAAACACTGGCCTCTGAGTCTTTAACTCCTGCCCTTTTTGCAATGCAGTGTTACAGGCCAGACAAGATGTTGGTAGCCGAGCTGCAACGAGGGCAAACAAGATTGGTACTTACCAAAGCTGGATACCACTCTGTATCGTTTGCAGAGTCACAATTCACACGGACTATTTTGCCCAGTAGTTCATCATTGAGGCGTTTCTTATCTTCCACCTCATCTTCACTGCTCTCTTCTTTTTCATCTTCGGTCCTGTAGGGGAGAGGAAGGAGGATTGCTTTTATTTTTAAACCAGAACTACATTGCATTCAAAAACATCAAAAAGTGTGTAAAAACACATATTGAATTATTTTATTATAATTGTGCCGTTATTTCGGTCATAGCCTCCCTCCCTCAACATGTGGTACTTCATGTCAAGTCAAATTTTGTTGGTTACCTATTCCACAAACCTTTGAATAATGTTAATGGGATTCCATCTTCCCTTTCCTTGGCATCCTAAAGATACCCGCTTGTGTATAAAAGCTTTGCATTTTGTTGATTAAAAGCATAAAGTATTTGTTAGAGCGATTTGATGTCCGTGCTTGGACCATAAAGATTTTCGACAGATTGCACAAATAAAAAATAACTACTTGCTGTCTTTTAATGGGAGCATCCTAAAGGTCTTTAGAATAAAGGATCAGTGATGTAAATACTTATAATTCCCAACAGATTCCAGTGTATTCCAAAACAAAGGAGGTTGTGAGAAGAGTTAGCGTGTCTGTTAGAAGGAAACAATGACGAAGTTATCGCAAAATGCTTCTATAATTACACCCAATATAATAGGTTAGTGCAGATGAGGCAGTAATTGCCATGGTAACTTTGTAATTAGTCATTGCTGCTTACGTAACGTGTGTGTTGGAATCGTGCTGTCTCTGCACTTAAACTACATTCAGCTTCAGGAAAAAGTACCACCATCAACATTTTGACCTCGAGCAAAGTCCCCTAGGTTTCACAAAGAACTCAAAAATAATAAAAAAAAAGTGGTCACACCAAGACCTTTACATTTAAATAGTTATTTTCCCAGGACACAGAAAGTCCCTCCGCAGAGAGACCAGACCTGCACTGCAGAGAGAGCACCATTTATCCGAATCTATGAAACCATGCGGCAAACGAGCAGCTCAACATGCCGACGGCAACCGAGGAAGGAAAGAGATGCTGGTAAACTAGTCTGCATTAAAAGCAGACACACAGAATGGTGGGAGACCGCAGAATGGATTAAAAGAATGGATAAGCAGACACATTCTCTTTAGTATCAAACACCAAAATACTACAAATATGGGCCCCTTATCACGAGTATGATGGAGGGGTTTAGTGACAGTTTATGAAACTCAAGCTACGGGCCATGCTAAAGCCCCTCCTACACCAAAAAAGGTTCAGCTTGAAATGAAGCAGATAAGATAATAAAAGAACTGCACACTTTCGATAAAGTCGATCTATCATCACCCTTGTAAAATGTATCAAACGCTTTAGAAAGTGGGCCTCTCCGATTGTTCCATGTTTGTTTTACTTTTATATCTAATCACTCTAGGTGCCATGTTGAGGACTGCAATGTACAGTATAGGTGATTTCCCAGGCAGAATTGAAATGTTTGTGTATACAATGTTTGAAGTGTTTCGACATATTGTATCAAGTAGCTTTCCCAATAAAATTTCAATAATAAAAAAGGAAAAAAGCTAAATAAATAAAAGCAGACTTTCTCCTTCTTGGAGCACCTGCAGCAGACGTGTGAAGGTAACGGACTTACATTTAATTTATTTTGTAACGGGGGACAGGAGTGCGTGTAGTTATCGTTTAGTTGCAAAGCGCCAACATATTCCGCAGCGTGGTACAACGGAGGTACAGAGATTTGATAATTACATAAAACAGTTACATGCAAATAAGGACAAACATGCACATATACAACGCAGTAATGAGGGCCCTGATCCCGAGAGCTTACAATCTAGAGGGAATGAGGGACAATTGAAACAAAAGGGTAAAGTGGCTGCTCATCGTGGGACGGAGTATACATCAGGATAGAGTATGGCCTATCTCCATTACTTTTTCAGACTCCATGCACTACTGACAAAGACAGAATGAACCCATATACATTGCTGGCACATCTTAAGGACATGCTAAACAATGACTCAAATGTCATTGCAGAACAAATGCTGAGAATGACAGAGCAGGTGTTATGCACATGCTTCACTTTATCAGAGTTCTCACTGCTAAACGGTGCTGCTGATTTAAGTATAATAGTATAATATTCTTGTCAATCACGTATGGGAATACTCCATTAATATAGTATATGGAACGAAGATAAATGACTCTTCTCTATGCTTGAAGGGTCAAGTGTGTGTTTAAAGACAATATTCAATTTGAATACTTACATCGGAAGAGAGGATCTCCTTCCCCTGTTGGATTTTTTCCCGATTACTGGAGTGCCAAAATGCTCCGGATTTGTTAGTGGAAGTTGGTCCAGAGTCTAAGTAAGAGAGAAAAGAAGCGTTTTCACTTGCTATGCAGCGTGTAAAACGTAGGCAAAGACGAGCAATTAATATTATCTTTGTTACCTCACTCTCTGCGAAATGCCTCTCCCCCTTCAAACACAGTGATGTTCGTCTTAAAGTCCTTTCATCCCCATCATCAAAAACTACAATGACAAAAGATTTGCGTTACTACTAGAAATACATGCAGAGATTTTCTGTACAATATTAGAGAAGAATAGTTACTTTCACAAGGGGGGGAAAGGTGTTGATCCTGAACACAAAATGGTTTTTTACCCTTCTGTAATAGGAATATATAAATCAGGGGTGGCCAACTCCAGTCCTCAAGGGCCACCAACAGGTCTTCAGGATATCCCTGCTTCAGCACAGGTGGCTCAGTCACTCCGACTGAGCCACCTGTGCTGAAGCAGGAATATCTTGAAAACCTGACCTGTTGGTGGCCCTTGAGGACTGGAGTTGGCCACCCCTGATATAAACAAATAACCTTTCCCTCTCTGTTACCAGTATGAGTTTGTTCAAATAATTGGTCTTAAAACTGCAATTATTTGAGATTATTCAAATGGTACCAAAACAATATTAGCTGCATGTGATATCTACATTTATGAAAACGCCGACCATGTTTATTAAAATGAAACAAATGAAACGAACTACCGTTCTGCCCCATTAAATTCTTCACTACTATTGTTTGCCAAACGTATTTCACGTTATACCCAAAGCAAAACGAATGTGTCGACTCAATCGTGAAAACAAGAAGTGTGCTCCAGCCAAGTGGTTTTACCATGTAAGCAGCGCTCGCTGGTCGCTCCACTGGTTCAATTTGAAGGTTTCGTTTTTAACTTTGCCAGCTAAGTTTACGTTTATTTCAAGGCTGCCGCCAACTGAACTGTATGATGCACACTACAAATATTTTCAGTAATTGAAATCAATGGGAGTTTCCGCGCGTTAGTGCCCCAAATCACCCAGCACAGTTTAAGGAGTAATCTCCATAATCTACATTTCTTAACAGCTGCGCCGCTGGTTAAAATTATTCCGATTTTTGGAAATTGTTCTAAGCGAGCCAGACATATAATTGCTACATCAAGAGTCGTCTTGTCTCTTCCCCCCCCCCCCCCCCTTTAAGTCAGCCTGATAAAAAATATTAAATATGTAATTACAATGTGACATCTGGAGGGCCAGACCTTATGACGTGCTGGCTACATCATAGGACAACCAAAGGGTTAAATATCAGGACAGCAGGAGACAACTGTATCTGTTTTGCAACTTGTACTGCGCACCAGAAACCCAATTTGTATGATGCAGTAGAGGCCCGACAATGTAGTCCTGAAGAATGGGATTAGGACACAGAGGTAGCTAACTCCAGTCCTCAAGGGCTACCAACAGGTCAGGTTTTCAAAATATCCCAGCTTCAGCACAGGTGGCTCAATCAGTCCCAGCTTCAGTACAGGTGGCAGTGTCTTAGACTCAACCTGTGCTATAGCAGGGATATGCTGAAAACCTGACCTGTTGGTCGCCCTTGAGGACTGCAGTTGGCCGATCCTGCACTACAATGTTGTCCTGAAGAATGGGAATAGGGTATTCAATTCTCTAACATCAGAGCTACATTTCTGTAACCGTGTCCAGTCTTTAACAGGGCTGCTGTAAGTACTTAAAAACAACATCTGTAGCTCCCACAAGCCAATAGGAAGCCGCAACATCATCCCTTGCAACTACCTTTTGGCCCGCGGGATCTTTAAACCGAACAGAGATACAGGCAGCAGCTGTAGAGGCATCTCGAAGCAGGGGGCCCTGGAGCTGAAATTAACGCGGTTCAGCTCCGGAGACCCCCTGCTTCCTACGTGTGGGGGTGGGGAGGGGGCAATAAGAGGTACAAGTGCTTTTATTAAAACTGGTCAAATCTAAACCTTGTTAGACAGGTTGACAACTATACAAACAAAATGAGGAAGTTAAACTGGCAGTGGGACGGACAAAATCACAAGAAGGAACGACGTTCGTTGGACAGATGGTCTTTTGGTATTCTCTGAAATCCAGCCAAGTACCAAGACAACAAGCGAGATAGGACGATGTAGTTAGGGAATGTGCTGGAGCAACGTGGAGAAGTTACAACCACAGTACCTGGGTGGTCATTACAGAGGACTTCAACCAGAGGTGGAGAGACCAGAGCTGAAGATTATAATGACACACATACATACATACATACATACAGGCCATGATGGGAGGAAGTATGAAGAGTACACTGACATCCAACGCAAAAGTCAAATTACAATATTCAGAAGTTTAAAAAAGAAAAGGAAAGAGTTGCTACTCACCCACAGTATACCAGCTGGCGTCTGTCAGCTTACTGATAATTGCTTCTTGCGGGGACCCATCAGGTGTTTTCATTTCAACAGTTGCTCCAACCTACAGAGACAACCCCACTATGTTATAGTTTCAGAATGTCAAATTCAGACCCTTTCCCTGGCAACAAATGTTAATGTATCATTTGGACTGAAAATACATTGATAAAAAGGCTAAACAATGCCCACATTTAAGCACTCCAGATATGCTGCCTAGTAATAACAAAATAATAAAAAAAAAAAGGAGATAATATTGTGACATTTGCACAACAGAATATTTAAATTGCTAGAACGAGGATAAATTATTTACTCTTCAAAAAACAATGAACAGCCAATCGAGGTAGGTAATGTTAATTACAAAGTCCAATTAAAATCGTATAACCAAATGCAAAAAGGTTTAAAGCGAAAATTGCATTTTTCATAAAATAAAACATAATCCATGTTATGTTGAAGGGATAATCCTAAATATGCTATAATCTTCTGATGACCCGACTTCAGATGTCTTATTACTAGCACTCAAATCCAACTAAGCTAAGGGCACGTGCAAATCAAGCCATGGAAGTAAAGCACGGAAGTCATTGAGCCAGGAAAAGCAACTTCAAAAAGGCATCGAGACCAAGGTCAGGAAAAGTTGCAATGTCAATTCAGTCTACCATCCACAGTAGGGGTAAGCCAGCTTCAGTCCCCAAGAGCTACCAACAGGTCAGGTTTTCAAGATATCCCTGCTTCAGCACAGGTTACTCAATCGAAGACTGAGCCACCTGTGCTGAAGGGACTGATTAAGCTACCCGTGCTGAAGCAGAGACCAATTGAGCCACCGGTTTTGAAGCTGGGATATTCTGAAAACCTGACCTGTTGGTAGTTCTTGATGACTGGAGTTGTGCCCTCTCCCCCCCCGCTCCACAGACATGCTAAAGAATTCCCACTTCCGTGACAAAATAAACTCCTTTATTTCAACCTTCTCGTAATGCAATGGTTTGCTCTGTCTTCCAAGTTTGAAGGTATGCACAAAGGCCGGGGATTCACCAAGATCCGATTTGGGGAATTGGAGCTTGATCCAGCGTCAACGGCCATGGACTTCAATAGAAGATAAAGTAGGACCTAACAAAGCATTTAACCTAATATGCCTTAACAATCATTAATAATAATAATAAAAAAACACGAGCAGCTCTCTGGGGTGCTTAAAGTAATAACTTTATTTCATACAGCACTTTTCTCCCAATGGGACTCAAAGCGCGTCACAGTTACCGTATAGAGCGCGGTACGCAGCACGTAGGAATGTCAGGCTACGCTTAGTACCGGCGACGTCAGGCTACGGTCGCTGGAAAAAATCAAATAGAGATGACTTCCAGCGATCGCGACCAAGCCGCTGCAACGTGCTTGCTATAGCCTTAGGTCGCGCGTGTAGTGCTGGTCGCGTCAGAACAAATGCATTGTCGCGACAAAGTGACAGAGTTACCAAAAATCTGGTAGTCACTGATATTTGATTTTTTTTTGTCGACGGTCTCCACTTGCAGCCAAACAGGAGCCTTTCCGTCCCTCCCCCTTTACTGACGTCACTGGCCTTGTAGCCAGCGACGTCGCCTAAATTTGAAATGTAACTTTCGCAATGGCGACAGGTGACGTCATTGGTCGCGTCTCCGTCACTATATTTGCAGCCTTACAGGCACAATCTATGTTTCTGGTGACTGAGGCACAGGGAGATAAAGTGATTTGCCCAAGGTCACAAGGAGCCGACAGCGGGAATTTAACTGGGATTTAATCCGAGCCACTCCTCCCTAAAACATAGAATGTGTAAATAAGGTAAGATTTGCTGTAGAAAGAGACAGGATTGGAAGAAGCAGACTACGTTTCTTACAGTTTCTTCCCCAAGATTCAGTACCACATTGTAAGCATGTCAATTTCAGGTGCACTCTCTTAAACAAGCATGCGCCTAAATCAACATAGTAAGCAGTTTATCAGATAGACGGCGACTGGAGAAGGTCTCCAAAGAGGACCTTATACTGTACGCATTTTGGTACCCAACAAAGAATGTCTTCATCAGGTGTCTCCCATCTCACAAACGTTTGCCTTAATTAGGCAACCTCTTTGCACAACCAAGTTCTAAAACACATCTCAGAGCGTGCATACAATTCCACCCCAATGCATCACTTTAATGTATGGAGCATTCAGTCTGCTGTTACGCGGTGAAAAACGAAGACTAGTTTGCATATGCTCTTGGCATTTGGAAAACAACTTTTGGGTTTTAATGTAAATATTTTTTTGTTGCTAATGTTACATAAATGCTGTTGGTTTTTTACTTATCCTAGATAAAACAATATTATACACCTAATTTACAGACTTTATCAGGAAGAAAACGACTTTTTCCTGCATTTCATACCATTGTGGAACTAAGTATTTTAAAAAGTATGTATTGATCCGCCTTTAACTCTTCCCCCCCCCACCCCCCAGAACACTGCTGCATAGAAATATCCTCCTCTTTGTATCCTTTCTTCCTGCTTCTTTTCTTATTGACTGATAGCAGCAGTAGAGCACCAGTGATGGTTAGTATTAGAGCGAGAAGCTGCAAAGGAGGATGAGAAAGCACTGGCAAGAATAGTGTGCGACTCACTAGAATTCACATACAAAGGTTTAAAGATTTTTTTCCCCCACTTGATTCTATACATATTAATCCACTGGGAGGGAGGCGACAATGCATGTATAGGAAAAATGGATTTTCCTGAAGAGTAATTGCACCTTTAAGCGAATAAATCCAATTTCCGCACACTTACCCTTAAAGTCCCTTTCACTTGGTCATCCTGTAGCAGCTGTATAGAGTTATCCTGCTTCAGTGTAACCTGCAAAAAACAATACATATGTCCAAGTTACCGATTGGCCTTTTAAAGATGCAAGTCAAGCTGTTTTTTCCCCATACAGGATTGAAGCAGGGGGTCTCCGGAGCTGAACCCCATAAACTTCAGTCCCAGGAACCCCGTGCTTCCAGAGGTATTTACCTTCATAGTGTCTGCCAGAAGCCACACCAGGGCTCACATTGTGGCTGCTTTTCAAAGCTCCGGAGCCCTGTGGGCCAATAGGAAGCCGTGAGGTCACCCGGTGCGGCTTCCTATTGGCCCACGTGATTGGGGGCTTTAAACTGCAGGAGACACCGGCACGTCCTTCGGAGGTCAGTATCTCTGGAAGCAGGGGGTCGCCGGATTCTGCTCCGGGGACCCCCTGCTTCAATTCTGTATTTAAAAAAAAAAAGAATAAAAAAGGAAAACTGCTAACCAAATCTATTAGATGTCTTCAAACTTAGCTGACGGGTATCTGGCATAAAGAATGCCGTCTCTAGAGAAAGGTTAGTGGTTTCCCGATCACTTCATTTAGGCTCCGTCAAATACAACCTAATTTAGAGGGCTACAATTTCACCTAAACATCTTCTATCCTCTGCATAAACCAACTGTTTCTATGCTTCTCGTATCCGGAGCAAATGAAGCACAAGTGCAACCAGCAGGAAAGACGGAAATGAACCTGGGTCATATTGGCCCAAATATTACTTCAAGGATCTTGCACTACCCACAAAGCTATGCAGCTGTCATCTGCAAAACAGGGCCAAGAAATGCAGTAGTGAGTGAGCTTTTGAGTTCCACTCAAGAAAAGGATTTCATGCTTTGTGTGCAATCTTTACGTAATCATGCATGATCGGGTAATAATGTAATTCACCTGCTCCCTCTCCATAAATGTTATATCTTATTGTACTCTTGTGATGGATCTAGGGAAAGGTTTGCCAACTCCAATCATCAGGTATATCCCAAAAACCTAGCCTGTTGGGGGCCCTTGGAGGACAGGAGTTGGCTACCCTTGATCTAAGGTTCTCTAGTAGTCTATTCAGTTTAATTTCCTTTAAGCAGTTTGTGTAGTAGACCCCGAAATCAAATTTACCATTCGGGGTAATCAATACTACACATTAATTTTCTGAAAACTAGAAGGCTGTTATTTTAAAGGAACACACAGATAACAGACAATCCATGGGAGCCAAAGTTACTTAAAATGTGGTGTCTAAAAATCAAACGCAATCACATATCTATACACAAACAATTAAAAAAAAAACAATGATCTGTGTTACGAAGGCCCGCATTATCGAACAGGGAAGACCAAGCAAGAAAACAAAATAATTGCATTACAGAATAAAATGAAGCTTTTAATGAGGTTGAATCTAACCTCATAAAAATCTACGTTCAAATATAATGTACACTGAACTGCCTCAGCAGCAACATCCCCAACCGGACCCTTAGATCTGCCCTCACCCATCAACTGACTGAGCCTCAGTTTAAAGGTCAATAAAGTTGGAGGGGGAACTTTTTCAAGAAGCACCCCAAGGCACAGATTATACACTCCGCTTGCTTGCGAGAGTGCGAGCTCCTATCGTGCCGCGCGGCTGCAGTACAAGCGATCCCTGCTCAGAGTGCTGGCAGCGATGAGGGGGCGTCATGCAGCTGGTTCGCCCTCATTGGCTGAACCAGCTCACATGACGCTGACGTCACGCAGCAGCCGTCTGAGAAGACAACATTTTTTGACGCCTCAAAACGCTGTCACGTCAACGCGCCTCTTCGCCTGCAGGCACTTGGCTAACTGCTATAGCCAAATCAAAATAAACCAGGAGACACCAACAACGCAGCACCAAAAACCGCAGGCACCAGTGTATCAGGTGCTCGTGATAATGGTCTTTACCATGGAGCGCTAAGAAGTAAAAATCACATTTATAATACCGGTCATTAAACGGTAACAATAAATATGTTAAAGAGGGAAGGTTTTCTGCGAATTAACATTTAGTGGGAATAAATCATACACGTGTAAGGGTATTGGTACCAATTGCAAAAAAAATCCACAAAGCTAAATAAAACACATGTGCCTATGCTGTGGTGTCAACAACCCTACCTTGACTTTCACTAGCCGTTTCACGGTTTTGATCTTTGCCTCGCAGAAAGCGCCACGGTATTTGGCACTGACATCAGTCCCCACTGTCAGGTAGGCAGGCTCATCTGCTGCCTAAGGGAAAAAAGACACACACAAGAATTTACACCATAACACATTCCTGGACTCCAGATATTCATAAGTTGACAAGTGCTCTCTTCCAGCTGTTTGAAGACTCACTCAATTCCCAAAGAATTCCTAGACTAACGCCTTCTGAGCTGGCGAAGTCGGAAATATAGTTCCACAAGCAGGATAAGGGTGAATTAAAGTTTATCTTTGGACAATCTACATTTGAAAAGTTCTTTCTCCATTATACACAACTATGGCTACAGCAAGCGCGTGACAGGCTCAGCACCATGGGAAACTTGATATCAGTCACTCCATGTAGGAAAAAAAGGAGGGCGCAGGAAGGTAAGTGACTGGGCCCCAGCCAAGAATATGATGACTTGACTAAGGAAATTACATTACAACTGAACAGTGTGTCACGTCAGCACACCACAAGTTAATGATGAAAACGATTTTAAGCAGTATCAAGAGACCCAATTTTTAAACATTGTCAACATTCATTTAAAGATCCCTCGTCCTCAAGAACAAACCGCAAATCGTAATGAGATGGAAGCACATAGCCGTTGTTACACATTCTGTACCATCTTTAATATTCATTATGTTTTCAGATTTGGAGCCAAACTGCAAATCGGAAGACAGATATTAAAACAGATATCGGTTCCAGGATATTTCACATACGTGTTTCTATAGACTGAAAACGATTACTGAATTTTACAATGAAGTATATGACTGGGACAATTTAGACTATAAAGTAAATTTGTATATAAAAATACAACATGCTGTACCTGCTTAGAGTGACGGAACAATTAAAAGTCCAGCAATGTTGTGCCAACGTTGCTAAATAAAGAATTACAAATAGGTACCTGCAAAAATGTGCTCTCATCTTAAGCAAAGAAATTGCAGCCACAAGCTATGTAAGAAAGAGGCAAAATCACATCTCATGCAATTAATAAAACCATCTATTGAAGTCCAGTTACAAAAAAACTTGGATAACTTCAGCAAGAAAATATGCTCCCACGGTTCCCTACTCTGACAAACCATTACATACAGGGGGACTCAAACAATAAAGCATTTTGTAGAATTGAAACCAATTTCAGAATCACAATCTGCACATCAGTTAAACAATGTATACAAAAGTTTTCCAGAAAAATGGAACACAAAAACTGTAAGCGAGTGAATTAAAAGATAATCAAGCAGTTTGTACCAGCAAAAAAGTAGTTATGTGGCAATTCTAAGAAACCCACAAGCAGCGGGAAAAAAATAAAAAGGGAAATGCTTTTGACAAGTGAGTAAAATGTGTGGTTTAATAGAATAGCCTTGTTGGTTGTTGAAAGTAGATTATTTGAACCATGCTGTAAGTCGGACAAAAATAAACACTGCTGACCAGGGGTAGCCAACTCCAGTCCTCAAGAGCTACCAACAGGTCAGGTTTGCAGAATATCTCTGCTTCACCACAGGTGGCTCAATCAGTGGCTCAGTCTTCGACTGCATCACCTGTGCTGAACCAGGGATATCCTGAAAACCTGATCCGTTGGTAGCTCAAGGACTGGGAGTTGGTCACCCCTGATGCAGACCTCTCTGTACATGTGCTATTGAAGCAGCATTGGTGATTTCTGGAATGCTATACGATCTTCAAAGCCTGTATACTTCTATAAAATAACTTGCTTAACAAAGCGCCACAACATGTAAAACTGCCAACATTGAATATACAATAAATAATATAACTGTAACCGTTCAGCACAAGTTATTATTCCTACAACTTTCTATTTTCAAACATTTGTGATTTGTGTATGTTCTTATCAAAATTCCTCTGACCATGTACCAAGTGCGTGCGCTTATTAAGGATTATTACAAAGAGGCTGTTTATTTCCCAGCAAAACCAATGATGGGCTTGTGAGAAGTGTTAAAGAAAGCCGAACGCAGCAAGGACAGGTACGTCTGGTACTGGAACAGCTGCAGGAAAAGTTACAACGTGCAGTTTATGGTTAAAACAAAGTGCTGGAATGGCTATAACATACTGTGAAGTCTTGCAGCTGAGCTAGCACCGATAGGATTGTTTGGTTCAAGCATGGAATAATTACCACCTAATAACACTGCACTAATATAGGTCAATATTAAAGTTATTAAAAATAAAATGGAGTTACTGTTCCTCTTATACACCTACTTTAACTTTGGGTAAAAGTTTTCTAGTAAGCGACGTTACTACTATGTCTATTAACTTTAACTGAAAGCCAATCAAACCGTCCCTCTTCCTAGAGAAAACAGAGCAAAAGTGGAGAAAAGTTGGTGTCAGAAAAACAAAACAAAAAAAACAGTCTATAGATATTGGTGCCCAGTCACAAAATAACCAGGAATAGCTCAGAAAGATCATGTACACCTTGCTTGACATGTCTGTCCCCCAAAGAAACCTTCCCCAGGAGACTGGGGGCAGCAATGTTGGGTAAGCGATGTTTGTCGTGTGTAAACGGCCTATTTCTTTATTTTGTTCAGGCAGGTTAATGCACTGTTAGTGCTGTAACATTACAAGAGAACATAGAACCAGTGCTGCCCCAGCACAGACCCTTGCAAAGTTTGCTGTAATAATTTTGATGGGTGCCCATCCTCACTGCCAGTTATACCAAACATGAGAACCAATGCCCACACGTCACGCGTTAAAGGATTGGACAGCTTCTCCGTTAGAGGTTGAAACCTCACAGGGATGAGCAGAAGGTATAATAAATTGACAGTTATGTTTTTTGGGGATACACTATTTACGCTGAGAAAAATCTGACATATACAGAAATGTGGTACTCAGTGTTACTTTATGTTGTGGTAGGGCGAGTGTGAGCACAAAGTGCTGCATCAAAGAACGCAAACTTACACTCATGGAGTGTGACAACAGTTCCCTACGTCTCTTTGTTGTAGCACAGATCTCCTGAAGGACTTCAGAGACAAACCGAGAAGGCGTGTTGGAGAGTGACCACCGCAGAAACACTTACAAGACATTGACCGGCTTACCTTCATGGTCAAAGGTTATTTGAGGGATTCCAGCTCGAAGATTTTTCTTCACCGCAACTGCAGACCAGGGAAGAGGGGAAAAAACAGACATGGCAAACGTTAAAAGGAGAGTTTGCAGCAAATGTCACAGCGCAGATTGTTCTGATGAACATAAGGTTCACAAACCTCCAATTTTAACTCATTTGTGACAAACAAACACCCTTCATGTTGCTGGACAGAAACTCCCCATCCTGAGTCACTTCAGGGTTGGGGGGGGGGGGGGCTGCAGCTGATTGCAGGCCCCCCAAATGGCTGAGAAACCACCTTTTCTGACGCCTAAGTAAGTGGTTTCCAGCAGCTTCCCGTGACATCTAAAGCACAGGGACTTCCTGCGTGGGTCTCCGGGTGGGATGGGAAGATGGTGCTCGCTATCCAGGCAGCTTTGTGGGAGGTGGGGGAGAGAGAGAGAAGCAGGGGAAGTCTGTCCGCTTCCCGCTTGGACTCCCCCATTCAGGCAGGCGGTGTGTCACGTCGCCATTGCTCTCCCCCTCCTCTTCGCCCTGCACCAAGTCAGCTCAGCCGCCAAACCCTCTCTCTCCATCCTCCTGCGGGGACCGCACGGCTCTTCCATCCCTTCTTTTGTGGAAGTTGATCCCCTCCTCCTCACCGTCTCCCCACCCCACATAACACACACTCCCTCGCTTCGAATACCCGCACGAAGCGCCACGACCCGAACAAGGAGGGCAGCCAGCAGGGTTCGCCTCTCCCCCCCTATTCAGAGAGGGCATGGAAAGTTGGAGGGGAGTACCGTCCCCCCCAAATCTCTCAGAGACACCCCCCTACCCCCCCCCCCCCCCCCCCCCACGATCAACCAGGGAGGGGAGAGGTGGTAGCAGCCTGGCTCAGGGAGTTAGGGGTCTCCAGACATCGCCGCCACGCTGGGCTCCCCCTTTCTCCCCTCAGATCTGAAGGTGAGAGAGGGGGGGCAGGGGGTGCCCCGCAGCCGCCTGCCATTCAGTTCCCCAGCCCCGTCACATACCTTCAAACTCCCGGCTGGGAAGTCAGCGACTGGGTCTCTCCTCTCTGTCCCCCCTGAACAGTGCCCTTCCCTCTCCTCTCCCCCCAGACAATACCGGGCTGAGGTAAAAGTTACTCACGGGCTCGGCGGCCACGACCCCCCACTCGCACGGAACTGCGAGCAATACGCCAAATAACAAGCTGTTGAGCCGAAGCAACCCTTCGCTCACTCCCATTGGCCAGCCGCTACGCCGTCAGGCGCCTTCGGAGCACCCTATTGGTGGGAGCGCGGTGAGTCCCCGTTGGCTCAGCTGAGGGCGCAGTGCTGATAGGTCACCTCGGGTGCAGGTACCGCCAACTCGCCCGCGGATTGGCTGAGCGTTGGCCAAGTCTCCAATTGGTTCGCTGTGGGTGAAAGGCAAGCCCATGCCTAGCTGCGATTGGCCGGAGTGAATCCGGATGCAAGCCCGACAGCGATGATTGGCTAGCCGAGTGGAGGCAAGCGTCCGTCCCCGCCCTATGATTGGCTGCTTCTGTTTCCTGGAAACGGAACTAAGCCGTGTTTAGAGCGAGTAGAGGACAGGCAGCGCAAGAAGGGGCGGAGGCTCGGGCGCGCGGCTGCCCACCGCGCATGCGCCAGCCTGAGTGCCCAGCGCCATTTTGTAGGTGATATTTCCCATTTTATGCTCAGTGAGGTGGGAGCTTGGAGCGGGGGAAAGACGCGGGGCCCGAGGGCTCCGTGTGCGGCTTGGAACAGGCCCCAAGAGCTCCAGAGCAGCACGGCCGGGGACGCGAGGCAGCGGACGGCAAGGTGATGTTTATTTTTTTAGCGAAGCCGGAAAGGTCGCATGAAGGCGGTGACGTTGTGTGCAATGGAGACCGGGGCTGCGGTGACGTCAACGGCGAGCTGCGTCACAGGAAGTCATGGCGCTGCTTCCATTTGAGGGGGTGAAGGAGCCAGCCAACCAGGAGAGACCCGCGGGGGCAGGGGGGCTGGAGTTACGGGCCGTGACGCTGAGGGGCTCGCCCGGGGCGAGATATATCTACGTATACACACGTGATATATATTAATTATTTTGTGTATACGCATGAACTAAAATCCTAGCCATCTATACATACGAAATTTATAATACTAAATAAAATTGTCTTTTCGTGTTTGAGTGCATGTACACGTGAGATATATCTATATATCGACTTGGAGCTCTCGTACACGAACTCAAGAAAAGTGTTTTATTTAGTACTAAATCAATGTTTGTGATTCTGGCTTGTTCATTGTAAAGCACCTAGGCAAGTTTTGTTACGTGAATGCTGCCTCCACATTCTGTGTGTCTGTGCTGTCTCCCTCCCTCCCTCTGTCTCTCATTAAATCATGTTGCACTAGTACAGTACATTATTATTATTATTATTTTTACAGTGTTTAGTAGCTTATCCAAGCTTGTCTGTCCAAGTGTGTGTGGGTTTTTTTAATTCCTTTTCCACAAACCAGGTTAAAAAATGCATAATTTTATACAACTTGATCTGATTTGTTTTTTTGTAGATTCAATAATTCTTAAAGTACTTCTTTTACTTATCTGCAACTTGCTAAAAATAGATATCGTATCAGCTACATTTGTTTGTATAATTATGAGGGTTTTTGTTACTGCGTGTTTTTTTTTTTTTTCTCCTGTCATTCATATATATTTTTTTTGTTTGGTTGTAGCCACTTCCAGCTTCACATTGCAGAGTCAGTCACCAACCTCACTGAGTAGGTTTAAGGTCTATGTACTTATTTAACCCTAGCTGTGTAATACTGCAGGTATGAGTTTATAGGAGTCCATGTTAAAATGGATTAGAAGCAAAGGTGACACTGTGTGCTCATGTTCAGGTCATTTCCCAGAATCGCTGGCTGCACTAGAAGCATTGTATGTCAAGGCAGAGTTTATAGTACGTTGCGCCGTTGCAGGTGCCCATAATGGGTGCGACAGCGCTCAAGGGGTGACAGGGAAAGGCAGGGTTGCAGACCTGTCTGAGATGTGCATGTGCTCACAAGTGGGATTTTTATTTATTTGTAGGAGTGGCTCGGTGAGTAAAGACACTGACTGGCCCCGAGTTTAAAGCAGGGGAACCTGGTTCAATTCCTGGTGTTGGCTCCTTGTGACCTTGGGCAAGTCACTTTATCTCCCTGTGCCTCAGGCACTAAAAATATAGATTGTACGCTCCATGGGGTTGGGACCTGTGCCTGCAAAATGTCCCTGTAAAGCGCTACGTAAAACTAGCAGCGCTATACAAGAACATACTATTATTATATAATTATGAAGTATCACTAAACAGAACACAACATCTCATTTGAGTTCTAAAATTTAAGAGCCACCCATAAAGATTATCTACCTGCCACTTAAACTCCTATGTGTTTGTTCATGTAAGATGAGCATGATTGGAAATGGTCTGCTTTTGCCAGAAATTTTTATATACAGTAAACTGTATTTATAGAATTGTCACCTATTCTTTGACGGTGCTTGTCTTCACACCTTCAATTTTGGAGTCTTTTCCACCCTTGCCTCTTTTAATAAAGTAACTAGCTGTAGTACCCAGATTCGCACAGGTTGCAGTACTAGAGTCATCTTCCATTGCAAAATTGAAACTGACTCCATTGATAATAGCGCCCGCTTTAACCTGATCAATAATTCCACCTTCTAGTGAGGCAGCACCCTCCAGGCCCCAGTCAGTTGGCCTCCCACCCCAAATTATAGTGACATCCACACACCCCATCAGTCATCTTCCTCTGAGACCCCCACCTCTCGTACTCCCCCCCTCTAATCCTCTCACTCCTCCGTGTATTTGTCGCTCTTACACCACCCTCCTGGAATGCCACCAACTCAACAAAGTGACCAATCATACCTCCCTGCAAAGGCTGATCTGTGGCCTCGCTTCGAGAAACCGACCAATCGGCAGCCTTGCGGAGAGGGGGCAGCCAATCGGAGGCAGAGCAGTTAAACCGAGAGGGTCCCCTTAGTATGCATGCAAAGTTTCATGGTCTTGGAGCTACGACTGACAGACACAGGCTCTTTTATTAGAGGTGGGGGGGGAGGGAATCTTGGTTTATATCTTTATCATGCATATTCTTTTTCATTCTAAATTAGGACGGTCCCGTCACATGATGTCCTGATGTGTTATCAGACTCAGTTGCTGACATTTCCAATGTCTAACACTTTTTTTATTTTCTTAGTACTTGTATCTTTCTAATTACCAAAGCGGTACTTGGCCACGCTGCGCAACAAATGGTGGAATGTTACCGCTGTAACTCCGCTCAGGCCGAGCAGTTGGAATGCAGAACTGTTGCTGTTCAGGAATAACCTTTTGTTTTTACTTGTAGTGTGTAGCTCTACTAATGTAAACATTGAAATAAGGATTTAACGATTACTCGCACAATCAGTTGGTGTTCTTTACAGCCACTCTAATGTCTCTCTCCTTTCATGCTTTATATAGCCTTGCTGATGCTGGTATGAGTTCATGCTCTTCCTAACGAGAACAGAACTGTTGCAGGTAGCTGTGCTATGAGCAGGCGTTGCTAAACAATCTCTGCTAGTTTCATTAAGGCAAATCTTGGCAATTGCCCATTAAAGAACTATTACTGGGTTGTATCATCAAAAATGGCAGAGGTGCAGCATGTAGGTAGCGCACACAGAATTCCTGGCTGAAGGTTTCTTTATTGAGGAATTCCTGAATCACCCGCTAGATTATGCTTGCACTACTGGTTTCTAAAAGAAGGAAATATGTATTCGTACTAAGCCAACATCTATTAGTTAAGTGTTTTATAAACATGCAATTGTGCTTTACTTTCCAAAGGTTGTTGTTTGTTTTCATTGGTGTGACTAAATTATCGTGAAACATTGTGGTGTAACTTGCTTCACTTGTTGCCTTTGCTGTCAAGTTTTCCCCCTCAGTTTACAAATAATATTTCATAGTTTGTCTAAGGCCTGGGACATAGTGAATAAAACAGTGCGGAGGCGCGCTGAGGCTCATTGGGCGAACCGCTCACGTGACCAGCCCTGCGCTCCGGCGATCGCCAAATTTGAAAACTTCTTGAGACACACGCTTCCCCAAGCGTGCGGACGCGTGCGCGAGCCCCTGATAAAGCCGCTCTCATTGCGGCTGCAGGGGCTCAGTGCCGAGTGTGAGCACGGCTCAGCCTTGCTCACACCACTATGTCCCAGGCCTTAGACAGGGCCAACTCCAGTCGTCAAGGACCAACAGGTAAGGTTTTAAGAATATCACTGCTTCAGCGCAGGTGGCTGTCAAAGACTGAGCCACCTGTGCTGAAGGAGGGATATCCTGACCGATTTGGTGGCCCTTGAGGACTGGAGTTGGACACCCTGGTCTAAGCAAATATGTATACAGTTAATCACTTTTAGGCCGTGCGTATAGTGCCTGCGACGGTGCCGCCGCCCAAAAACAAATACATTGCTGCTGCCGCGTGCACTTATAGTAAGTGCGACGGAGCGGCGTCGCGGACTTTGGAAGCCGGGGATATTTGATTTTTCAAGGGCTGTTGCCTTGTAACAGCCCCTGAACAAATCAAGTGCCCGGAAGCCCGCGACACAGCCGCAAAGCGAAATATAACTTTAGCTAGCTCGCCGGTCGCGGGCACTATACGCACGGCCTTATACTGTAGTTAAACTGTTTATTATGCAAGTGGCTTTGCGGAAGTTTTTAAAGCTATTTTGGAAATTGGCAATCAAACTTTCCAAAGGAGACATGCACCATGGAAGGGGGGGGGGGGGTGCAACCCCTCCACCAGCACATGTCAAAACAACTTGGGAAAATATTTTTTATATTTGTTCCAGTGTATGCAAATGATGAGACAGACAATCGCAAGTACTTGCTTTTAAGTCTATAGAATGGTCTCTGTACATTAAATATAGACTATAGTTCCTATAATTCTGCCAGATTTGTGTGCTGTACACGAGTACTTTTTTTTATGTCCATACAGTATACATGGTAATTTTACAGATTTATATTATAATAAACCATATCCCACTTTATAATCGTTGTTTCACATAGTCATAGTAATATTCTGGGGTTTATGATGTGCCCCATATTTATTTATTTTTTAACTGGGACAAACAAACAAAACGTGGCTAACGTTGTCTATCAGTGTTTGGACTTGTGTATTATATCCTATCCAGTACTACTTAACCTGTGTTCAGTTAAGGGTCTCGGATTTCCCTGTGCTCCTTTTTTATCTCCTTGTAGGGAAGATTTAATCTTATATCGGTATTTTACAGGTGTTTTTTTCTCCCATACTTTCCCTGTAGCTAGTTCAGTACGTAACTAAGCTTTTCCTGAACTCATGGAAGCGACTGAATGAACCACTTCCATTTGGTTATGAGATTTTCTTTCTGCTGTTCTAGCATATTGTGATCTGCTCTTTTATCGACGGCGTCCCGTTTGTATAGCAATGATTTTACAATATCCACATTGGGCGCTTCTGTGTCCAGCCATTTTATCATTATTGCTTTCCTTGTGCCTAGCAAAATTAACTTTGTTGGTCTGATTGCAGTTCTGTTTTGGTTAATCAGTAGTGTCCATGGTCACAATATGTTTTCGAATTGATTCAAATGGAGCTAGCACGGTGTCATATTTTGAGTTTTGCCGTACAAACTTTAATTCAATGTCAAATAGTGTCATCTTTCAGCTTATTTGCAAAACCTGAGAAATGTATTTAATATCTCTGACTTGGGAAATGACGTTATTGGATTTGTACCACAACTAAACAACTGTTTTTTAATTGGCTCCTTTCTCAAGAGATTTGCACTCCATAACGCCCTTCAAAATTGTCTCCTTAAAATACAAGGTGTCACCTTAACGTTCTAGGTATTCTACTGGTAACAGGGCCCCTCTTGTTGTATTATTTGTTTACCTTTAGTTGTTTAACACATCCCTTTTAGTGTCACTAGTGCTGGCCTCTTGTTGAAGCCCTCTTTGGGAAGCATGCCTTCTATTCCTAACAGCTGACGTTACACTGCCCTTCTGCCTACTATACATGGTAAGGAAAGGAGACACAGCTTAAACACCATTTGCTTGGTGTAACAAAGCAGTGAAGTGCAGAACTTGTTGGTTTATTGCCCTGGTTTCCTAGAGGCAATATTAAAACTTGTCAGAATTGGATAACAACATTGCAATCTGTTGCTTGCCTCTCTTGCAAAGTAAGGTTTAAAATAAAAAATATTAGAAGTTTCTTGGTGTCCCTCTATTTTCAAGAAAGTTTTCAATTTCTTACAACTTTATTCGGTAATGGAGTCAGGGTGACCTGCTTTTGTGACATGTCGTCATCTATTGGGTTCCTGGAACTGAATCTGGATGTTAGTGACATTAAGGCACTAGTCTCTGTGCCCAGGACATGCTTGAAAATGAGAGGTAACTCTCAATGTATTCTTCCTGGTAAAACATGTTATAAATAAATTAAATGGTCACGTGGACACTATCTTCTAACTTGAGGCAAAATAAAGATGTATTGTGAATGTTAAATTAAAATACAAATGTAGTGCCAGAGTATCTGGCGTTGCACTGAGTGGTACCACTCATTGTTTGAGGGACCTGGGGCTCCAGCATTACATGGATAATACGTTTTGACAGGTGATTGGGGTGAGGGGTTAAGTGTGCCCCTGCCAGCTGTCTGAGCCAATCTGTGAATCTGTGTTTAACAGGCGTTGTGAAGGATGCATCTGTTGAAATAAAATAACACACTTTGAGTATGGCTTGCATGGGGCACTCTAGAAAAAGCGGCAACTAAGGCTGCGCTTATAGTGCCGGCGACGTTGCGTCAAAACAAATGCATTATTGGCGCTTATAGTGCACGCAACTAAGCGACCGCACTACCAAAAATCTGGTAGTCACTGTTTGATTTTTTTATTTATTTTTTCCTGGCGACGGTCTCCTTGTGGGCAATTGGAGAGCTTCTCCATCCCTCTGCCTTCCCCTTTTATGATGTCACTGGCCTTGTAGCCAGCGACGTCACCTAAATTTGAATTACAACTATCGCAATAGCGACGGGTGACGTCATCGGTCGCCATCGCCGGCACTATAAGCGCAGCCTTATGCTTGAAATGTATTAAGCGCTAAACAAACCATCGTACAGTTCTCATACAGGGTAAAATGTTCTCTAGACTAAGGCTTCTCAAACAATTCCTGAGACGCCTCTAAATTTTGTAGCTTTCTTTCGGTCTGAATCTTCTTACAGTGGAAAATAAGCTGTTAATGATGGTGTGAAAAACCTCCTTACTACACCTTATGGAAGAAAAAAAAAAAAAAGCTTGCCCACTCCTTTGCTCATATTCATTAAACAGTGTGTGCTAATGGGAACACTATCGCGCAAACACCCTAATTCAATGGGCGTTTCCGTGCGATAGTGGTACGATCACGGTTTATTAAATACTCCATAAAAGTGCTGATATGCTTCAGTACAACAATCAGCCATGTGAGCACGATCTCCTCTATTAGACATTACATTTTCTTTATGGGATATGCCAGGATAGAAACAATTGTAAGCAGTGCGTTTTCAAAACGGATGTCTTTAGGCAAATCAATTTGCAAGGAAATGTTTTGGCCTTAAGTATTTTGTCCTGATCATTTGCTCTTTTGACGCGCTCCAGACCTCCTTTTAAAAAAATAAATAAACAAAAGAAAAAACTTTAGGACCTTTTTTTTTTTATTGTACACATTTCTTTAGCCTTATTTTCTGACGATAGATCTGCATCTCGATCTATTGTCTCATGTATCTAAGGAATAAAAAAGGCAAAACAGGTGTTGTCTTCATGTCAGACCGCACCTTCCAGTAAACTGCTTCTCTAAAGCGGCATCACCATTTGGTGACTCGGTTGAGACTGAGTCAGGCCGCTTTCCACATTGCTTTCTTAACTAAAGCGCTGGAGGTAAACACAATTAACAGCCAACTCCTTTTTTTTTTTTTTTTTTTTTTTTTTGTAGCCAGCACAGTCTTATGCGGTTAGTGCCCAAATCTGACATTCAGGTCATACTTCAGTGGACTTAAGTGTCAGGACATAAAAATGTAAATAAAATACTTTGAATAATTGCCCAGCTTTGTGTCTCTCTTCCCCCCCCCCCCCTCTTCCCCTCTCCTCCTACCTTGAAGGCATTCAAAGGAAAGATCTCTGGTACATGTTATACTCTGCATATGTGATACTCATGCAACCTATTCTATTCTTGGTTTATCCTGTCAGACAGAACCGGAGGAGCATTGCAGATTAGGGCGTGGAGTTTCTAAACAGCAGGAAGTGTTTTGGCCAGCAGTAATATGACTGCACGTTTAAAATAGCATGGAGTGTGCATCTCTCACCCCTAACATCTCCCCTCCCCCCAACTGTAATAGTTCCAGCTGTGCAGCTGGACCATACCCCATTCTAAGGCTGTTGCCTGGCTAGTGCTGACTGCGCTCATGCTTGAGAGCGGTGACGTCACCAGCTCTCCAAGCATGAGCGGCGGGTGTCCTTGCTATTTCGGAAGCGTGGGGGGCAATTGCAGGCAGGTTGAGCGCGCTCACATTTTTGTGTGTACATATATCCATATATGTAAGTAAAAGCGGCAAGCGCCACCTGCTCAGCGCAAGCGCGGACGCAGCCTAAGGCACAGATTATGTACTCCACTTGCTCGAGTGCGTGCTCCTACAGTGCCGCGTGGCTGTAGCACAAGCAATCCTTGGTCAGTGCTGGCGGTGATGAGGGGGCGTGGCAGTCATGTCACGAAGCTGGTTCCCCCTCATTGGCTGTCATGCGGCACCCGTCTAAGACAAATGTCTCCAACGCTGCCACGTCAACGCACCAATTCGCCTGCAGGCACCTGGCTATAGGCAATGACTGAAGTGTACTTGACGCAGGCGCACGCATAAACTCCTCCACTATAAGCTCGGCCTAAAACAGGGGTGTGCAAACTCTTCTGTTCTTACCCGCTCTCTGGCTTCGGCGGCGTCATGTGACGTTGCCATTGGACGCCGCGTTGTAACGGCAACACGTCACTGAAGAGCCGGTAAGAAGTTGGAGGCCTGACGCCTCCCCCGGCATTTCATTTAATTTAAATTCCTTGGAAGAGCATGGGGCCTCTGTAACGGCCGCGCCCCCAGTTTTTTTTTTTTTAATTTTTAAATTATATAAGCACTGCCTTTTCTAGAGTGTAAGCACTCAGGATCAGGGCCCTCATTACCTTCTGTATCTGTTTGTGCTTGTTTGTATGTCATTCTGTTTATGTAATCTGTCACAATGCACCCTCGCTGTACTGTGCTGCAGCATGTTGGCGCTTTACAAATAAACTAGGATATTTCATGACAATTCTATTGAATTGATGTGAAAGCCTGGTGATTGTGGCTAGTATTTTTCCAGACTTATCCAGGTATAGTATCTGCCCTCATAGAATGACAGTGGGGGAGCTGGTAACTCTTGAGGACTGGTTGGCTACCCATGCGCCAGGTTTCAAACAGGTCTGGTTTTCAGCATATCCCTGCTTCAGCACAGGTGATGCAGTCTTCAACTGAGCCACCTGCTGAAGCAGTGATATCCTGAAAATGTAACCTGTTGGTAGTTCTTGAGGACTGGAGTTGGCTACCCCTGCTCTGGATAAAGGATGTAATTGATCGTTGTGATAAGACTGCCTTTTATGGATGAGTAGCATGTAAGCACACCAATACAGGCAGTCCTCGTTTTACATCGACTGGCTTATCCAACGCTATGCAATGCATACCTATGTTCATTTTTACGCCAAAACAGCTTATCCAACGCTCTTACGACGCTTTGCAAAGTTGTTTGTGTATATAATATATAATACTAGATATTATATATATATATATATATATATATATATATAATACAGTATATGCACTATATAATTTGTGTGCTGCATATATTGTTTGCGTAAAATATTTTGTGTATTTTAGCATTAAAAATGCCTTCAGGAACAGAACCTTTGATTTAAACAGTGGGAAAACGTGTTTCGCTTTACAACGCCATTTTGAGTAACACATTGTGTCGGATAACCGAGGACTGCCTGTAAAGGAATAACTTACTCAAAATGTAAGAATTTTCAACAAAATACTTCAAAGTATCTACTTTTATTTATAAAAAAAAAAAAAAAAAAAAAAAAGAGTAAGGGCATTTCGGGTCCAACACAACCCTTCCTCCGGTGCAACTTGTAAGTATTGTTGATGGCTGACTTGGTGTGCTACCTTCCCCTTTATTGTTATCTATATACTGTACTATATGACTATGGTGAAGCAGAGTAGAGGTAAGCTGCCCCCCCCCCCCACTTTTATTTTTCTTTTCTTCAAATATAATAGCATTTAAAATTATTTGTTTTTGGCAACGGATAGGATTGCCCCATAACCTTTTTATATGGATAAAACCTTCTCAATGTGCCGAGATGTAAGGAATTTTATCAGCTGTGCTTTAGCATTAGAACTATAATGAATGCGTAACTTCAGGGAATCGTGCATTTTGCATTAGGCCTCGATCCCGCTGCGCTCGTTGGCGCGGGCGGCCATGTCGCGAGTTCCCCACCAGCAGGGGAATCCTCGCGAGCCGGTCCCCCCTGGCGGCACAGAGCACTACACGCTGTGGCGCGTCAGCCGCTAGGGGACACAAGAAAATGGTGATGTCTAGCGTTGACGCGTCACGTGGTGTGGCTGTGAGCCAATGGGGAGGGGAGGCTTCGGGGAGCGGGGAGGAGTGTGGAGTGAAAGCATGAGTGCCTGCGTGTGTGTGTGTGTGTGTTTAATACTTACCCTCAGCAGCTCCAGCCCGAGTCCGTGGAGGGAGGGGGGGAGGGAGTGTAGCGGGTTCCTCCGCTCAAGCCACGCCCCCCCTCCCTGTCAAACCTCCCACTCCCGCCCCGGCTCCCTACAGACCGCATATCGCGGTCTGTGTATGTCAGCGCACCGCCTGTCTGCAGTGCGGGCGCGCTGACTGAGGGAGCGGGGCCTTAGCCTTACTAGTTAGTAGCACCCACCAGTCCCCTTGCACCTTATGGCTTCTAACTAGTGTGAAAGTGCTGTATTGTGCCACCACAATATACACGTGTGTTCTCAATAATGCATTATCCAGCTTGGGAATACACCTATTTAGAAAAATAGTGCCCTTTTGCGACAGACTTGTTTTGCTTCAGTGTAGCAAACTGAGCGAATGAGACCCAGCTACAAGGTTACAAATGCAACTAAAACTTAATTTTTCATTAGGTTTTAAACCCCTCTGCTTCATGTGATACTTCCCTGTAAAGGGTCTGGGCACAAAAAAAACTTGTTTAAAGATCTCACATGCATGAGGAAGCCACATTGTCATCCTTTATGGCTTCCTATTGGCTGATGTGATGCAGGACTTTTGTTTAAAAATAAAGTAGATCGTGGCAGCACATTATTTATTTATTTTTTGAAGGTAAATATCTTGGGTGCGGTGGCTGATTACCTGAATGTGGTTCCGCAGCCCTTGGGAATTGATTTGGAAAGAGTTTTCAAAAAGGCCCATTACTGTTGCAAATAATTGAGAAACGACTGTTGCCAACAGTGCAGTTTGAGAGAAGCTGCCCATTTCGTAGCTTGTTACAAGATGAAACCTACATCAAAAGTGATCTTTGTACTGAATTCCTGCTGTTAAAATCGGGTACAACGATACTTAGATTGGTAACATGTTTATCTCCCACTTATCAATATAAAACTTTTATGTTTTGATACCTCATATATAAAACACGGCAACTCCATTTTGGTTTTGTGCTTAAAACATTTAACCAATACACCTTTTCACAGAATGTATTAGCCTGGAAAAGCAGACTAGACCACACATTCTGTTCCTCTGCAATATTTCTAATGCATTTAACCTGTCGGATAAGGCTTATATCCCATATTATTAGAAACAAAATACACTTGTGTCATTTCTCAGTAGTAAATTCTATATATAGTTAGGCTACAACAAAGCATTGATTTAGCTAGGAAAAGGTAACAAGCTCGGGGATATTTTGCCTCAGAGTTGTCACATTTACCAATTGTGCAATTTCATGTAAACAATTCCCCCTACCCCACCCACTAGATGCTTATCTTGTTTTAGCTTGAATGGTATATAGCTGTCTGCCTCCTCCCCTGCTCTTTGTAAAGCAAACACCAGGAGTGGCACAGAACCAACTCCTTCTGACAGTGGTTTATGGTTTCTCTTTGCTAGCTCACAAGGCCCACACCCCACATATACTGACTAAAGTATGATCTACCACCATCTAGTGTTAAAACGGCTTCTTACAGTTGGTGCAGTGTATTTATAAAAAATAAAACCATGTTAATAAAAATGAAAGCTGACAATTTGTGGTGTCACTAAAACTCAATCAAAGCACATTTAAGCACTAGCAGAGTAATTGCTCCTATTGGAGTTGTGTACCAGATCTGTTTTTGTTTGCATCTCAGCATTGGAAGAACACTACGGAGTGTTCCACTCATCACAATGTTCAGTGGAGTGACTGCTACTGAATTTATAAACCAACTTGAGCACTTCTTCTTTGTCATCCCTGATCAAGTCCTCAAATGGTGTGGAAGTGACTTTAGGGGAAAAAAAATAAAGTGAAGATGAACACCAAGTGATCTGTATGAACTACATACTAAGGTTGCCTCCACGCTAACACTGATCTTGCCGAGTTTAGTTCCTGCAATTTAAATTGTCCCGTCCCTGCTCACGCGGTGTGGGCACACACTCTCCCAAGCTTCGGGAGACAAAAAAAAAAGTTTGAAGTGCTCTCAACATGCCCCCACGCCTGTGCAAAATAGACAGGACACCCAGCACTCTAGCTTGGAGAGCTGGTGACATCACCAGTTTCAAGCATGAGCGCAGTCAGCAGCATAACTGTGCATGACACAACAGTTGGAAACAAATACAATTAGCAGACCTGTGAATTGTTTTATTTTGCCTTAAGGCCAACTCTTTCCAATGTGTACACCACAGTAGATAAGAAAAGGACATGAACTTGCATAGTGTGGTGTTAACTGATGGATTGTGTAAATTGACATGCTCTGATCACATTAAAGTAAATAAGCAAGAATGTGTTTTGCTTCTATTGGGTTTAAGAGGGTGGCTGTTTAGGTATGAGCACCTTGTATAACCATTTTATAAAAGGTCATGGAGGTCAAACTCACTAAATACACTTCCTGAGTTTTTCAATAGAAAAAGAAACTACAAGTGTCTTTAGCCATGGTTACCAAAACATAGAACTCATTAAGAATGACTGAAATGTCAGAACATTTCATCAGCCTTTTCCTCAGTACTCAAAGAATGTAACTAAACATATGTTCTCCAATTGTAGATGCAAACAAACAATTTAAAGCTGCAGTCTTGCTAGTTGTTACTCCTGCAGTAATCTGCATGCCCACCTCAGTGACACCTAAAATGAGTATTACAACAGAATCTCTTAACTGGGCTGTTTCCTCGGCATTCCTGTGCACTTTTTTTTTTTCTGAAGTCATATACTAAATGGAATAAAGCTATCAAGTGCCCGAGTCACTGCATAACACATGGGCATTTACGAGTCATTTGGTTTAAACTTTTAGGACTGGCTTTAACACCTGTGCAATGCAGTTTCCGCCCTGTGGCATGAAACCCCTCTCCAACCCAGTTAAACCTGAAATGGAATATAAGGAAATAACCAATTATGGTATGACCGTGATTCATTCAGTATCAATATTTCATAAGGGAAACATTGGCTTAGTGACAGAAGTCTACAGCTGTGACAAGTTCTGTGTTAGCTTTCTTTATGCCAGCCGTTTATAAATGCAATAATCACGTAACCCAAATTCTAAAAGTAACAGCATTATACTTAAGATTTAGTAAAGTTTAACACCTGCTAAATAGAAAAACTATTGAATCCAACCTACAATAAAGCGTTTGTTAAATATATACAGCGTAGGTCTTTTAACCTCCACAGGGCCTTGATCCAGACCATCCACCATTCTATTGATATACACAGGTGATGTAAAAGATTGAAAAACTGGCCAGAGATACCATAAACTACAAATTAACAAGTGTCACCTGTAAGCCTATGTCTCCACTCCTCAAACCAACGTTTCATATTCTAATAAAGAATGTAGTGCTCTAACACAATTTGATGTTTTTGTACAACTGGTTTAAAGCAGTTTGATAAGAATGCCCTGGGTACTTCACTACAGCAATTTAATTAAGCAAGAGGAGAGAATTGTGAGTTTTGTCCAGTGAAAGCTGCTTCAGCAGTAATGTCAAAGTAAAAAAAAAAATAAGTGTAACTAGTACTAAAAATACATAAGTTATTAAACATTCACAGTGCTCTAAACATTATCCACAACCTGTAACTAGTGGAGATCAAGATCACATGATTTTGTCCACAAATAAATAGATTTCAGACAACACAAAATGTAAACAGTGAAGGTTTACTGCCAGTTTATCAAGCCGAATCTGTCCAGGGTCACATACATAAAAACAGTATTCCTTGGTGAGAAGCTGCAGGCTCCATGAAGAAAATAAATGTATATATAAAAAAAAGTTACATGTTATCATCGTCAGAATCATCCTCCTCTTCTAATGATTCCTGTTTCAAAATAAAATAAAGCTATTAAAAAATGATCCATTTCCTTAGTACACCACAATTGTTCAAAATAGTTTCTACGCTGCTCACTTAGTTTATTGACAATGAATTGCACTATGCCCTTTTTCATTTTGTAAATCTGATGCTTTGTTCAGGAGAAAAGTTTCTGAAATATTACATGATATTATCTGGGGAGTTAATTTAGTTTGCCCCAGAGATTATTCCAGTCTAAAGTCATGTGCAACACAAATGTTGCGTGAGAGATAGCAGCGGATGCTCAGGCCTCGTCCAGGCTCTTCGCTTGCGTACTGAGGTGCAGGGAAAGCGGGTGCTTTCCCTGGTCTTGTGGTTGCTTGCCCTGCGTGCCGTCAGGGGGCGGGCCAGTTAAGTCACGGAGCTGGTTCGCCCTCATTGGGCGAACCGCTCGATTTTTAAAATCTGCTAAGACCTACGCTTTCGCGCGCTTGCGGAAGCGTAGACAAGCCCCTACTAAAGCCGCTCTAATTGTGGCTGTAGGGGCTCAGTGGCAAGCATGAGCGAGCGTCAGCATGCAAGCAGGTAACATGGCTGAGGCCTTAGGGAGGGGGGGGGGGGAGAGGAGAAGGATTGCAACATTAAAGTATGAATCCCAAATATACAAACACACACGGAGCATCTTCCGCAGCTAAAACCGCACTTTAGTTAAGAGGACCCTCCCGTTTCGGATATGTTGCGGGTTACTTCGTGGACATGGAATCTGTTGTCCAGTAAGAAGCCAATGTCCCCTGGTTGCTATTGGCACATGGGATTTGGTGACCATTTTGATTTCGTTAAAGAGAATACAAAAAAAACAGCCACTAAAACCGCGAGCCCCTGGTTTATACATGAGCAATAAATATAGATGGGGATTTTATTTAGACAAGAATTTCTCCTTTTAGAAAGCATTGTGAATATAGAATTTACATTGTGTTTCTATTGGGCCCAGTTAACAAACCGCAAACCTGGGACCTAAATTAAAATGTAACCATGTTACCTTTGCGTATTTTTCAGCTTCTTCCCTGACATCTTTTGGAACGGCTTCATGTTTTCCTTTAGTAACTATTGAAAAAGAAAGACAGTTGTCTTGCTTTCATTTACACAAACTTACAATGCCAACGAATTCAAAACAACTTACTGGATGCATACTAAAAAAACAACAACACACAGAGGCAGATAAGCTGCAAGGGTAAACTTATTCTTTCTACATCAGAGAAAAAGGGAGAAGTCATTATTTGAATAAATGTTGCTTTCTTGGGAGATACAAAATAAGTGGTTATCCTTTTTTAACCTGCCTGCTGGGACCTGACATTAAAACACTAAAGCTGCAGCCATGGCACCAGCATCAAAAGCGCAGTGTTCAAACGATGGAAAAGAATCCCGGCAGCAGCCATGTTAAGCAATCGGACTTTCAAAATCCAGCATGAAAATGACAGACTAACAGGTAAGGAAGCCGGTTTATTATTGATGGATGTAAAGCCGCATTTTATGCAACATCCATATGTAGTATTAAATAATATTGCTGCATTTTTACCCCCACTCCTTATGCTTTTTCTAATGATTTTTTTAATGTATTAAGGGAGAAATTCATGCTTTCGTTTTATTACTGGTTTGAAGCAGGGGTCTCTGGAGCTGAACCCCCTGCTTCCCGAGATACAGACCTCCAAACGGGAGTGCTCGGCCAAATTTAAAGCTCCCGCGTCATACGGGCCCACAGGAAGCCCAATCTGAATACGTTATAGCTTCCTATTGGCCCATGGGGTGCGGGAGCGTCGAAACGGTCATTACATGAACCCTGCTATCCGAGTAGCTACCGACACCCCCCTACGGAAACCTGTCCAGAAGCAGGGCTCATTGGAGCCGATGTTAATGGGGTTCAACTCCAGAGACCCCCTGCTTCAATCCTAAATTCAAAACATTTTTTAAATAAAAATCACCAGCTTGGGTTGCTATAGCAACTTTTTAGGAAGCTACATCACTCTTGAAATAGGCAGCCATATTGCGTGCCCTGGGAAGCAGGATCTTTGCTGATCAATCAGCAGCTAGCTTAGATAATTATATTGCTATAAAAATGTTAAACAGCTGCATCTATTAACAAAAACAGGCAAGAAGAAAAGCTGCTTTACAAGGAATGCACACAGATGCAGAATGAAGATTATTATAACATGGTTAACGGAGCGATACAATGTGTATATTTAAGGTGCCTTACTTTCTCCAACCCAACTGAGCTCAAGTTCAAAAGATTTATCCTTGACTTCATCATGAACGATGTAGATTCTATGAAGAAAAGGAAAGATTGCAATACAAAATTAACAACACCAACAAATACTGTGTACTTAGTCAAGAAAAGAAATACATCGGAGTACATTTAGATACAGTGCAATACCTACATTTTCGCTACTTCTTTGACAGCTTCTCGGCAGGTCATGTTTTTCATCTGCTGTGAGAAATACAAACAGTATGAGTCGGCTGTACTAATCCAGCATCACCATCAGATCTCATGGAATAGGGGGTACCTAGAGCTGAAATGAACACACTGCTGCTCTGGGGACCAACTGCTTTGTAACTACAGAAGTTTGCTATTTTTCCCCCCCTCAAACCTACAGGGATAGCACCTTTCAAATGGGGTCTTACATAACCAGGGAAGGAAGGGGGAATATAATGCATACACATCTGAAACCAACTAAAATATTTAAAACTCCCTTCTAGCCTGTGATGATCAGTAACACTGCATCACTTGTTTAGATGTCACACTCTTACCTGAAGTTTTTCAATCTCTGTCTTGGCAGCCTGCTTGGCTTTACCAATAGAGCACCCCCAGTATCCCTGAAAAACATACAAAACGTGATGAGGAGTTTTCATAAACTGCTTTAAAGTCTAATTTTGCAAAGAAAGCAGGCTTGAAATACCTGGGGTGGTTCTCACTAAGAAATCAATTGGATATTAAAATTGTAACTAAAGCAATACATAATGTAACACTTGCCATACAAATAGCACGCTTGGTATGCAACCAAGTAGAAGTCTTGACCTGTAGGAGGGGTTGCTTTAATGGTATTTCCCACTTCCCCCCATGGTCAGCGTTGTTATAAGCGGTAAAACACATTCACAGCACCAGAAAGGGGGGGGGGGGGGGGGGTTAAGGGAAAACAACTCACGTTTCGAATGCAACACACTGCCTTTATCAAGGCGAAGGCTCGTGTGGTGCAGCCGAAACTTCAGCTTTTTAGGCCTATTTAAGTTTTGGGGATTAAGTCTGTTCATGCCCTCCTTGTTGGGCCACCCAGGAAGGCCTTTTTTTGATGAGAATTGTATGTTTACGTTCATCTTTTAGGTGATGTGCCTGGGGAACCACTAACGTTCCACGGATTTGCCGCCAGCACAATCACTCCCACGGGACCTGTACCGAAAGTGTGGCAATTTAACTCCCTACGAGCCATCTTGATATGATGAGAGAAACTGGCCATCTACAAAGAGCCAAATAAGCCACCCGCTCTGTGCTTCCTGGACAACAGATGTTCAGTGATGGGAGCCTCTCCTGTTTTGTGCAAGTTACTTTGTGCAGCATTTGTATAATGCAAGTTGCTCAAGAGAGAGCGAGAGTGAAAGCGCTCATCCAGTGTCCGTCCCCAATGAATGCCCCCCTGCAGCATATGCCTAATGAGAAGACATTCTACAGCAATTACTAATTTGCCGTGAACAAAACAGGGTGTACAAATCCTGTGGCAGAAAATTCATGCAGAATCTTCTTAAGAGTCCTTCCTTAAAAATATTAGATATTAATACAGTATCTCTAAAATAGAAACTATAAAGGGGATTGTACTATGAACTATAAAGAAAAATGTAGAATAAAAAAGTAATACATTCCATAAAATGATTTTATCTACTATTATTTCAGCTTAAATAACGTACGTGCACAAATGCTCTACGTTTACAGCTTTTAAACCCACTTATCCCAGACAGACAAGCAAACGGCGAAAGGTTACCAAAAAGGAGCACTTTACAGCAAAGTGACTTACATAGGAAACGCCTGATGGGTCAACCATATACAGCTGGGGTCCATCATCTTCATTATAGGATCCCAACATGAAACTGCACGAGACATTAAATATGGTAAAGTTAAATAATCTCATAGTACAGGGGTGGCCGACTTTAGTCCTCAAGGATCACCAACAGATCGGGTATTAAGGATATTCCTGCTTCAGCAGAGGTGGCTCAATCAGTAGTGCAGTCTTCGACTAACAAAGAGCAGGGTTTCTAATAAAATGTCCAAACAAGATGTGTGCCTCGTAGGTCTTAAGTTACATTAGAGGCTACTTTAAAAAAAAAAATAAGGGTGTAGTTTGAGATCTATACAACCATTATATTGGCTTAAAAACATTTTGAATCCTTCCAGATAATGAAGGAAAATTTAATGTTTGTGTTCAATAGGTTACATATACACTAGATACAGTATATACACAACATAATTGCAGTGAATGAGAGTTGTAGCTGTCTTAATGTTATGATCCACATATGTTGGCAACAGCAAGCATTAAACACTGGTAACAATGGAACACACAAAACTCAATTACTGGAGCCTTCCAATATAATTGCAATGATAAAAAACCGATCGCATTGTGATCTTACCTGCAGCCAAAGGGTCTGACGGCACTGTACAGCGTATACGCGTGCACATACATGGCTACTCTGTCTGCGAGATGCTAAGAGAAGTGATGGAGATGACAGAAGACAACAAAATTAAATACTTCCAAACAATCAAAGGATCAGAATTCAAAATGCATTTCCTTCGTAGAAATCAGGAATGTACCTTCAATGGAATGTCATAGCCGTAGTTAGATCTGAAATTGGAAGCTTCTTCTCTAGCTATGTCAGCTAAGGAACGAGCATCTGCCAGGAGCCCCGCTACAGCCTGCAAATAGAAGCATTACAATGCAACAGACATTGAATCGCTTGCACAAACTGTAGTGCATTCAAGGCCTCGCCCCAACGTAAAGGAGTTAAAGCTGCAGTTCAAGCAATATCCTACGTGTTTATGTTTAATAAATCAGTTCTGTACTATGAGATTGTATTCTAATGTAGTAAGCATTTTGTTTCTATAGAAACCATTTACAAAGTCACACCCCCTTCCTCTTCTGAGACTGGCTCTTGAGCCCTGCCCTCTCTCTAGCAGTGCACCAATTGTATTTAGTGCCTGCCTGGTCACATGATCTTCCACACAACTTTGCATCCTGGGTACTTTTGTGCAGCCCTAACAGTAAATTAAATAACCCCCGTTTCGGTGATTGATTACAGGAGAACGGATCGATCGGCAACTAAGCTAATCACTTGTCAGTGTGCAGATTGTATTGATGCACAAATTAAATGGATTTTTTTTATACCGTTAGGTTGAATTGTAGCTTTAAGATTTTCTTCCCATTTCAGGTAAAATGTCACCATTTGTTTAGTGTTTTAAGTAGACTCATAATTAAGAAAACATTTAAGTTGATTAGAAAAGTTGCCCCTATAAAAAAAAATTAAAAAAAAAAATGAATATCATTACATCATTTGGTAAGTCAGAGGTTTCCACAGCTTTAGTAAATGTTATATTTTTTTTAATCTCGAAACTAAAAATAAATATAGAAATAACACCGTACCATTCCGACATGCCGATCAACATTAAAGATCCGTTTGTTAGAGCCTTCTTCATAGAGTTTGGAGAGCACAAGTTTCTCTACGCCGAACACAACTCCATCCTTACACCTGATGCTGATTGCCGTACTGCAAAATGAATGGAGAATGGGCATTCAGTACATAATCCATTCAGGACAGCCAATGAAAAAGGATGTACCCAATTGCAGGAGAGCACACCTCTACGAGACAGGAATTACACACATATACATATATATATGCCACAGTTTTCAAACATCTTAATGTTTCACATGTTGACAGCTCCAGAACCACCATATTACAGTAATGTGGGCGAGTGTATTTTTTTTTTACTTAAAAGTATGGGCGGGGAAAAACGAACGTATTCCTGCCAAAATTAAAGGAAACGATCGCTGGCGCTGCCGCTTATGAAATGGTGCTGTGCATTCGCTCAGATTGGAATCCTGTCGGTTCAGCTCACATCAGATATCTCACCAAAGCTGTATGTTCCAATGCAATTAATATCTCTACAAACGTCAGTTTTTGTTTCACTATGTGCAAACCGCATCAAAAACATCCTAATATACTTTATGGATTTGCATTTATCCAGCACTAGAGCGGGGTGACCTTTTCACAGAAATTCAGATCCGCTGCAAATTTCCTTTCATCCGCGGGTCTGTCTCAAAAGGCAGATTCCCTTCTCCCCCCTTTATCAATGAAAAGCCAAAAACAGATCCAGATTTTTTTAAATCCAAATGTGTTTGTGGTTTTCAGACCCTGAAATGTATGTCTCTTTAATTATATACCACCCACAGCTGTAATTGGCACTTTACAAGAGACAATACAGTACAAGGAATCCAACAATAGGAAAGGAAATCCATGCCCCGGAGAGCTTACAATCTAAGTGGTATGTTGGGAGACAGAGACAGCAGGTGAGGGAATTAGTGCTGTAGATGGCAGTGCTTGGCCACAATGGATGGTAGGAGCGACTGTGGGACAGAAGTCATGAGTCCAGGCTATTGGGATGCTTAATTTAAGGTGAGTTTTAAGGTTTGACCTAAAAAGGTGGGGATAGAAGGGGCTTGGTGTATATGGAGAATAGAATTCCACAAGTAAGGGGCAGTGAGGAAACCCGGTTTAAGGCAAAAGAGAGCAGTAAGTGGTGAAAGGGGTGGAGAGGAGATATTGGTTGAGCGCGAAAGACAAGTAGAGCACATAACGAGAGATCAAAGCGGATATGTAGGAAGGAGCAGAGTGGAGAGGAGATGAGGAGAGACTGTTTTGGGAGAAGGCGAAATTATTCTAGCAGCAGAGTTTTGGATAGATTGCCAAGGAGAACATTGATGTAGGGAGGGATGTTAGCCGTATGTTCCAATAATCAGGACGGGATTTGAGTTTTCGCAGTAGATTGACAGAGGAAAAGGCGGATCTTGGCGATATTATGGAGGGCGCATCAACACTTTTTAGCCATGTCGTGAATGGAGAAGGAAAGTGCCATAGGACAGGGAGGAATTGGGGAGACTAAGGCCTGGGACATAGTAAACACTTTTGTGCTGCTGCTCGCTATTGCTTGCTGCCGCTTGCTCTACCAGGAGCTTTTTGCTGTCCTGGCAGAGGAGACAGCAAGCGCGCTTGGGAGGCGGGTATCACTGTGTGTGTGTGTCACTTGGTAGCTGTCAGTGTGTGTGTGTGTCACTTTGAAGTGGTGTGTGTGTCACTTTGAAGTGGTGTGTGTGTCACTTTGAAGTGGTGTGTGTGTCACTTTGAAGTGGTGTGTGTGTCACTTTGAAGTGGTCTGTGTGTCACTGGGGAACCTGTGTGTGTGTGTGTGTGTATGTTATATAATATTTTAAAAATTAAAAAAAAAAAAAAGAAGATGTGAGAATAAATTATTTATTAACATTGTGACTCTTTGATAAATATATTCACGCGCGCACGCGCACACACACACACACACACACACACACACACTTTGCTGGCTGAGCTCTGCTATCTCAGATCACCGAAACAGAAGGGGGAAAAAAATGGCTGCAGCCCCATTGGATGGGAGCGGTCACGTGACCGCTCCTCCGCTCCCCCAAGCAGCAAAATTTCAAACTCTCCTGTCTCTTCTGATTTTCTCAGCCTCCGCACGCATCAGCAAGCATGCGGAGGGAGAAACTATAGCCGCGCTGATTACAGATGCAGGGGCTTTGTGTATCTGTTCAGCGACGATGATTTCACTATGTCCCAGGTCTAAGACAGGAGCGAGAGTTCTGATCAGGTGGGAGGGGGTGGGCTTGAGGGTGTTTATGGTAAAGGGAGAAGAGAAAGTCAGCGTAGAAACGGCTAACTGTAACAGGAGAAAAGGAGTCAAGAGTAGAAGAGGAGTTAGGTAGAAGCAGAGAGGTGGGGGAAGGGACAGAAGGAAAATCATTGATACATGGATAGCATCCATCTTGCCTTTAAAGTGGTCGGCAAAGGCATGAGGAGAAAATCGGAAAACGGAGTCAAATACAGAGAAAAAACTGCGTGGATTGGATTTGTGAGTGTTGAGTGAGGAAAAGTACAGTTGTTTAGCCTGAAAGAGCAGAGTTAAAACAGGATAGGAGAAATTTATAGTGCAATAAAGCAGCTAGCATGATAGATTTCCATCATAGGTGTTCAGAGGAGCGAGTGCAGGTGTGAAGGAAGCGCGTTTGTGCATTTAACCAAGACCGTGGGTTAGAAGGACCGGTGTGTCAGAGCCAAAAAGGGGCATATAGATCAGGCGAGGATAGTGTTGTAAGAGTTGACAAGATGATCAGTTTCAGCAGAAGGTGAGAGAGCAGAGAGGTTAGCGTTCAGGGTAGATGGTCAAAAGAGCAAAGGTCTCGAGAGTAGCGAGTAGAAAAGGTAGGAGGGGGTGAGGGGAATGAGTAGTTGTGAATGATGGGGGGATATAGAAAAAAAATAGAAAGGGAACTGTTTTTAGGGAAGACCAGGTCTAAATAGTGACAATCCTTGTGGGTGCTGGAATCGATCCATTCGCGGAGTACAAAAGTAGAAGATTAAATAGAGCAGGCGTGATGCCCAGCAGACGGAGGTATCAATGTAACATTTGAAGTCCCCAGTACAATCATATGAGTGAGAGAGAAGAAAAGTCAGATGTAGCTGTAGGTAGTCTGTACATGACTGCCACGTGCAGAGGGTAGAAAAGCAGGACAGCGTTCACCCCAAATGGAAAAAAAAATGGAAACAGATGGGGGAACAGGGCAGAGCTGATATTGGCAGTGGGAGGACAGGATGAGACCTACCCCTCCACCCCGGTCATTGGGGCGTGGAGTGTGAGAGAATGAGATACCACTATAGGAAACAGCAGCCTCAACAGCAGTCACGTTGTGAGAGGCAGGTTAGAGCTGAAGAGAGAGTAGAAGAGGTTGTGCACAAACAGAGCCTTGTGAGAAAGCAGACATTCCTGAGCGCACAGGAGAAGGGAATAGAGAAGAGAGACACAGAATAGGTAGTATTAAAATCAATTAACACCCTAAGGCTGCGCTTATAGTGCTAGCGGCGTCAGGCTGCGGTCGCTGGAAAAATCAAATTGAGATGACGTCCAGCGATCGCGACCAAGCTGTCGCGTCGCGCTTACTATGAGCACACGCGATGGAGGCAATGCATTTGTTTTGATGCGACGTCGCCGGCACTTAAAGCGCAGCCTTAGTAGGGAGCGGACAATAATATCCCCAGCTGCAAGAAGGAACAGTAGAGAGAAAGGAGACGAGAAGAGGATTTGTGCGAGTGCTTTTTATTGAGGTGTGCAGAAGTAGCTGGGATAGAGGTATGGAAGTAATTTATTTATAAAATGTTTTACCAGGAAGTAATACATTGGGCGTTACCTCGTTTTCAGGTAGGTCCAGGTAATGGTGCAGTGCCTGGGCACTGGCAAAGGTGGAGGGAAGGAGAGATTAAGAAATGTGGATAGGAGGAAGGTGGAGAGAATAGAAAAGTTTGCAAAGGAGCGAGGAAACTGCAAACAGAAAAACAAATTAATAGGGAGGGCATATTGGGATGCAGCACAGGTAGTAGGGAGAGAAAGTTAGTAGAAGGAGAGCGTTCCCAGGTGTTGCAGGATAAGGAGTATGACTTGAAAGACACGAGGGGGCAGTGTAGCACTAAAGGTTTAGTTCGCCCAGTTGCTGTTAAAATGCTGAATCCAGTTATTTTCTTGTTCACCTCCAGCTTAACGCCACAGACACTTAGGCCCGGGCCATAGAGGTGTGACGTTGACACTGCTGAAGGCTGATTGGATGTTTTCAGCCGACAGCGCGCTGAAAAACAGCTTGGCTCTCGGCTGAAAACTCCAAAGCCTGAGCACGCCTGCGGACGCTCGCGTGAGCCCCCTCTCAAGGCATCCTCATTGAGGATGCAGGGGCTCAGCGCTGAGCGTCCGCACGCCTCAGCACGGCTGGTCCATCTATGGACGCAGCCTTAAGATGCGGCACTAATCATACGCGTGGACACTCTCCCAGTTTCCTTTAAAAGCAATCCACTCCACTTCCTGGTTGCCAGTTCAATGTGCCTTGTGCACAAAAAAAAAAAGGACCAGGGATATCTGCTAATAGTCGGATTAGCTTCAGGTGTGAGCAGAAGACCTGAAAAGTATAGTATGTCAGTGGAGTTACCCGGCAGCTGGTTTAGGTCACGATGCTAGAGCTGCTGCCCACAATAGCCGAGGTTGTGGATTCTGATCCTGTTGGGCTTGACACAAGTACCCCAGACTTGTCAATATAGTTTTTATGGAAACCCGTGGATAACATTTTGACATGTTCGCCCAGATCTACCCTACACCTCAGTGACAGTGCCCCATAAGAGAATATTTTCTTACCTACTGTTCTCCACGGCTTTGGCTGCATATTCTACTTGAAATACTCTGCCATCTGGAGAGAATGTGGAAGCGGACAGATCATACTGGAGATAAAAACAAAAATGTTTTAGTTCCAACAGTGGGTGTACCCCTAAAATCAATGCATTACATCAGAGTTGCAGAGCCACACATAGCATAACAAATCCAAACTGCTTTACTCACTGTTGGGGGAAAAAATTGATTCATTTTGTTTTAAAACTGCAGTTCAAGCTGCCGTTTAAATTAAAAAATATATTTTTTTTTTCCCATTCAATATGTGCATCAATACAATCTGCACACTGACAAGTGATTAGCCAAGTTGCAAATCGATCCGATCTCCTGTAATCGATCGCTTGCTCAGGGTTATTTAATTCAGTTCTTGCACAGCATTGTGGGCAATGTAGTCCTGGAATATGATTGACAGGGCAGTTACTAGATACAAATGATGCACTGCTAGAGAAAGGGTGGGGCTCAAAGGCAGAGCCTATCAGAAGGGGAAGGGGGCTGTCACTTTGGAAATGATTCCTACATAAGAAACATTAAAAATGTCTTTAAAACATTTTGTTTGTTTAAATGCTATAAGTATTTTCTCATAGTACAGAACTAATGTTTTTTTTTTTTTTTAAAACACACATAGGACATTGCTTGAACTGCAGCTTTAAATCTAGATTTCCATGTTTTTTTTAGTAGCCAATTAAAATAGGACGGTTTGAGGCTACAATTATTGTAGGGTGTACGTAGCCTGCATAAGATCCACCAAGGCTCCGTCTCACTTTTAAAGCTTTACACTCTTTTGCTCCTTGCATCTCAGCCCTAATTTCTCGCTATGCACCATCCCGAATCTTGCATTCTGCTCAAGGATGCCTTGTCTCTATCCCTTTTATGTCTAAAGCCCTCTCCTACCTTAAACCTCTCTCACCGACTGCCCCACACCACTGGAATGCCATTCCTCTCAATATCAGACTGCCACCCTCTCTATCCACCTTTAAGACCCATTTTAAAACCCACCTCCTTAACGAAGCATACGAGTAGCTCTGTGGCTGATACTATACACCTCTTACATAAACCATGGCCCCTTGCAGACGCACTTACCAGAATGTCCTACTGTCTCTGTATGTTCCTCCTACCTACCAATTAGATTGTAAGCTCTTCAAGGCAGGAACTCCTTTTCCTAAATGTCACTCATCTGAAAGCGCTTCTTCCCATTATGTGTTATTTGTATCTGATATTTATACGATTATCACGTGTATTACTGCTGTGAAGCGCTATGTACATGAATGGCGCTATATATATATAAATAAAGATATGCATACTAAGGCAGGGGTGCTCAACTCCAGTCCTCAGGCCCCCCCAACAAGATACGTTTTCAGGATATCCCTGCTTCAGCACAGGTGACTCAGAGACTTGTTTAACTGCATCACCTGTGCTGAAGCTGGGATATCCTGAAAACCTGACCTGTTTGGGTGGGGGGGGAAGAGGGTCTTGAGGACTGGAGTTGAGCACCCCTGCACGAAGGTGCAAACAAAAGCCACCACCCTCCTTCTCACCGGCACTCACAGGCCAACCCCCCCCAACCGGCCAAACCCCGAACCGGCACTCACATGCCAACCTCCTCCTCGGCACTTACAGGCCAACCCCCTCACCGGCCAACTTCCCCCCCTCACCGGCACTCACAGGCCAACTTCCCCCCCTCACCGGCACTCACAGGCCAACTGCCCCCCCTCACCGGCACTCACAGGCCAACTTCCCCCCCTCACCGGCACTCACAGGCCAACTTCCCCCCCTCACCGGCACTCACAGGCCAACTTTCCCCCCTCACCGGCACTCACAGGCCAACTTCCCCCCCTCACCGGCACTCCACTCTAGGTGACACTTTCGCTTTCACTTCGTGCAGTGACTCAGCGCCGCTTCCAGCACCTCCCAGGCATGATGCAGACTCTGCAGGCCGAGCGCCTCCCCCCTTACCACAAGGCCCCGCTGGTGTGTGTCCCCCTCTCTGCAGGCCCAGCGCTTCCCCCCTCAAGCCCGGCCGGTATGTGTCTCGTGCAGGGCCCCGCCGGCCGGCAACCCCCCTCCGCTCACTCAGCACCACCGCGGCCAGCTTCCCCCGGGACACTCACCCCGGTACCGATAGAACTCATCTCGAGCCGAACGCTGCACTGCCAGGCGGTGAGGCTGCACTTTCACTCCGCTGCTTCCTCCGCACGTCCACCACCCAACAACGCGCGATCCAATTGCTCGGGGACTGACCTATCAGCGGCAGCGCTTCTGCGCGCATGCGCACGGAGGCCAGCTTTCGGCGAGGGTCATGAACCACGTGGGGGCGGAGCTAGGGCGGTGACGCGTTCGTAAAGAGGCAGAGCATGCAGTTTTCCTTGTCAAGCATGGGAGAGCCCCTCTAGTGGTGAATGTGTGGTGGTATTAGCACCATCACTTATATTTGTATACACTGTCTTCTAAGGTGGCTGGCCTCTCTGGCAATCAATGTGTTAAAGAAAAAGTGAACTTGTTTTAGCAGGGGGTCTCAAACTCGGTCCTCAAGGGCCAGCAACAGGCCAGCTTTTATGTATATCAGCCACTGATTGAAGCAAAGCTATCCATAAAACCTGGTCCAGCCTGCCCTCTTTTAGAGGCTCTTGGACCGTTTCCAGTTCTGGCCTCAAATTGGAAGGCTGAAAACAGGATACCAATGGGGTGCAAGGTTGACAGTTAAAACACGTTAGAGAGAAGGGTGATTGTGATGGACATTTACATTAATAACTCTTATATTTCAGGGATAATGTATGCAGCTCTGCACATCATTTTTCTGACAGTCCCTGCCCCATGCAGTTTACCATTATTTTGGACTGACTGTTACTTGCACTAGGTCACAAGGAGGAGTCAAAACTGAAATTTGAACAGTTTACCCACTGTAAAGGCAGTGACATTACCAGCATACTACTCCTCTCAGATGAATAAATGAGGTAAAAGGAATGAGGCATCTTACCGGGAAAATTGAACACCAACTAAATCATGCTATTAAGTTTGAGGGTGGTAGATTCAGGAAACAGGAGGAAGTTATTTTTTTTATGAAAACTAAATGCATGGAACCGCCTCTCTGCAGAAGCTATTTTTAGAGGGTATTACAGTGTGTCAACATAATCAAGACATTTTTGCACCTATTGCACATCTGTCAACTGGTTAGAATTATTAGGGGAAAGTTGCCAGACATAATACAGTGGGGTCGGTCCATCAAATTCCTCAAATTTCATTGCTCCCTCTTTTCTTTGCCTCAAACAATTCAATCAGATCTGACATAACTCCTGTAAATAGATACGTCATAAGTAAAACACCAGATTAAAAAAAAAAAAAATATTCTGGCATTTGATGTAGTTTGTAGATATAGATCAAGTAGAACTTCGTCCATATTGTCCCAAGTCTACAAAATCTCATGTTCTAAAATATTTGAAAAATTATGTTAATCCAATAATAGGTTTAAAATTGAACTACTGATAATATATCAAAACCTAGAGTAAAATGGATATTTTTCACAAAAAGAATTGGCACTGGTGATATACAGATTGTTTATTGTCCATGTACATCAAGCAAATAAAACCCCACCGTAACATTATCTGTTATCTGCAGAAGTATTACAGAAGGAGACATTGAAGTGAACACATAACTGGGCATAACTAATGACATGTCACAATGCTAATCAGACAAGAAACAACAACATTTAAAACAAGAACGCAAGTTATTTATGAAAAGCAGCCACACAGCCATAAAAATGGAAGTGACGTAACTCCAGCCTTAGCCAACCCCAGTCCTCAAGGGCTACCAACATGTCAGGTTTTCAGGATATCCCAGCTTCAGCACAGGTGGCTGTCAAAGACAAAGTCTCTGATAGAGCCACTTGTGCTGAAGCAGGTATATCCTGTTTGTAGCCCTAGAGGACTAAGAGTTGGTTACCCCTGAACTATACATATCCTTTTGGGTAAAATAATGTGCACATTAGCCAGCAAGAGCATTCCTGAACTAATCCGGCCAACTGTTTTACTACGAGTGCCAAAGAATGTATCCAAGCAAGTGCATCAAGCAAAGATTGTTAATGTATGATTTCATGTTTTTAGTAGCGATTTAAAAGTGCCACAGTATAGAACACAGGGGGTTACGGACACTGACCTGTTAGAAGCCCAGGTAACATGTTTACCGTGTAATATGAATTGTGACTTGTTTCACACAGCAGGAGCATTAACTAAAAGCCTAGTCCCTATATGGCCAAATGCAGGAACTATATTACTCACTGACATTTTAGGCTCAATTTAGGGATGGGAGCTGAATAGCAATAGGCTCTAAAGCAGGCCTGCACAACTCCAGTCCTCGAGGGCCGCAAACAGGCCAGGTTTTCTGGATATCCCTACTTCAGCACAGCTGGCTCAATTAGGGGCTCAGCATAACTGAACCACTAATGAGCCAGCTGTGCTGAAGTAGGGATATCCTGAAAACCTGGCCTGTTTGCGGCCCTCGAAGACTGGAGTTGTGCAGGCCTGCTCTAAAGGAATAATTGGGAGCGCTGAAACCAAAACACTGTTTTAATCCATGCATGTACTCCCTCTAATCCTCGGCTCACATGCACCACCCCTGCACTGAACATGAATGAGGTGGCAATCAATCATCGGCAGTGCTGCACATTCTATCCGAGACTGTTATTTTATTTGCCCTGAAGTATGTAATACATATTTGTCTTCTAGGGCACACGTATAGTCCTTTTCACCAAGCAAAGCTTGATATACAATATACACTGAATAAAGTGGTTTCAATGCCAACTATATCACTTTTCTGTAGAAAAGGCTCTTTTCATCAGTGGGGGAGCCGATTTGCCGACATCAAACATCAGTTCGAGAGGAGGATTATTGAGACAACACCAGTCGGGTATACGTTCTGTCTGATTATAATATTCTTTACACACAGAGCGGCTGCCCAGGATATCCTGCAAAGCTCCAAAAATGGCTCCTGTTTCAAAGAAGAAAAAAAACAAGTGAATCTAATGTACAATATACTATTTGTTGCAGGATGCTATATCACGAGATGTCTTGTTGTATTTCCTTCTCACTATGCCTGGCACCCTCTCTCCCCCTATCAACATCATCTTTTCTAAGATGCATGCCCCAACACCTCTGCCTATAATATCATGTCATTTTAACAATGTTAGTAAAATCTTCACAACTGACCATTGTCTCACATTAGAATTCTTTGTATATTAACTCTTAAAGCTATATCTGACAGATTACACTGAAAAATGCAATGTACATAGTCAATGTTTTCTGTTACTGAAATATCGGATGATTGTTAAAGCCTCTTGTGCACAGAAACATTTTACCTCTAGGATGAAAACGAAAACCTTAGCTACTACCTATGCTGAAACAGTCATTAATAAAAATGCACCATGCATTCTAGTTCTACAGATGTATTACGGTAATACTATACAACTATAAATACTGTATGTATGTTTTACCTCCAAGCCATGCCACACAATTTGGCTTCGCAGGTGGAGTGTGAATCTTGAAGGTCTTGGTAGCGAGTGTGTCCTTGTATTTTGGTTTTTCCACAAGGTATCGTATCTCTCCCATTAGCCGGTGAAGGAAGCCAGGCAGCATAGCGGTACCACCAATGACGACTATATTTTCAGCCAGTTGCTTTCTTGTATCTATTGGACACTAGGTTGACAAAGCAATATAAAAACAAGAAATCAAAAAGTTATTACATTTATAGTATCAATGCAAACTCAAAATTTATTTTGCGGCAAGCACAATTTAGGCTACAATGTGTTACGGATAGTGATTTGGGTTCCACTTAGCCCCTAAACTTAAAAAAGGCACAAAGAAGAGTCATAAGACAATTGGAATAATTGACCCTGTTTAACGAACACGGTTTTTTTCCCCCCCTCTGGATCAATATAGATACAAACCTAGGATGAGTATCCCTGCCGTCTAAATTTAGGATAGGTTGAACTCGATCGACATGTCTTTTTTTTTAACCTCATCTACTATGTAACTATAAAAAATACACACTAGAACAATACAAGTGCATACATGTTTATAGTTACATCATAGGTGAGGTTGAAAAAAGACATGGGTCTATCTACGAGATCCCAACCGGGGATCCCCAAGAGGATCAAAACGGTGCTGTGGGATTTCCCTGTTCTCCCAGAGCAGGGCAGTTGCTAAGGGGCTGGGCAGTTTCCTGCATCCTGATTGGCTGCAATAATAACAATCAGATTTCTCCCTGGATCAACTCATTGGACATTTTTTTAAACCTGGCAAATGTACCCCTGACACATTGCACACTTTGTCCTCTATCACTTCACCATAAATAAACAAAACAACACGCATAAAGAATGATAGTGTGATGATGAATCCTTCAGCTTGTTGAGGCGAGAATATAGTTTCTTCTGGATCAAGTTATTGGTATATCCATGTATACACTTCTCCTTTCTAAAAGAAGATGGACAACCTGTTCTTAAAGATATCTATTGTATCTGCCATCACAGTTTCCATCAGTAGTAAATCCCACATTTTAAATTGCCCTTACGGTAAAGAACCCTTTCCTTTGCTGCTGGTGAAATCTCCTTTCCCCCAATCTAAAAAGGGATGACCGCGTGTCATTTGCATTGCCCCTGGAATTAAGAGTTTTCTTTAAGGATTCGTTATGTTCCCATGTACAATGCTGCGCACCGCGCCCGATATTGTATTTGTGAAGCACTTTGAGTCCCATTGGGAGTATAGCTGTACAGTATATGAAATAAAGATATAGAGATCTCTCCCCACTTTTTCCAGGAAAGGGTGAAGAATTTCCAAGCACATGCTTTGTATAATCATTATAATCTTCTGATTTACAGTATAAAGATAGAATAACTAATGCATATATACTTTGTGCCAGTGTGGTATAAGAAAAAAGAGGACATACACATACTGTGTGTGTGTACTGTAATGACATGCCAAATCACTGTCATGAATTGGATAATTATGCAAAGTTACAGTGCCGAGATTGCTGTATTTAAAGTTTATTTCTCTGGGGGAAAAAAATGATGTTATTAATTTAATCTAAGACCCAACTTGTAACTTAACGTTTATACTGCTGCTTTTCTTTTATATCAGCCAGCTCATTCTCTTTATATCCCAATGTATTGAACATAGAATAATTGATTGTGTAGTAGTAATACCTCCACAAGGGAATCCAGTATTAGTGTCGCCACAGACTGTTCTTCATTGTCCTGCTCGAACAGCAATTCTACAACGGAATCTCTATTAAAGAGAAAACATGTTTATAGGCACAATGCTAGCACATGAATCTCATAAGCATTGTATCTTAACGTTTAACAGTTAAAATTTAAATGAAGTGTATTGAGCACAAACATTTACTGCGGCACACAAGGTGTGTGTGTGTGTGTGTGTGTGTGTGTGTGTTTGTGTGTGTATATGCGTGCATGCGTGTATGCGTGTATATTCTTTAGGTCACAAGGGATCATTTAAATGTGAATATACAGATATTTTTATTTTACTGCCAACACTGATTTTTTTTTAAACTTTTATTGTGACTCAAAATATTACATTTTGATTTGTTCTTTAAACCATGGTTTACTGTTTGGCATACTATTTATCTATTACAACAGTTTAGAAAGAAAAACCATCCTAACATTTAAATACCAGCTAATGAATTAGACTAAAATCTGCAATAAAACTTGTGACAATATGTACATCTCAGAAGAACTTGATTCTATACCTTTTAAAAGAAAAGCTCCTAATTAATACAAAACACTATTTATTGCACTTAATCCCCCCCTAAAATGCAGAATAAACTACTTACAGTAACACTTCGTATGTTTCAATACATATTCTAACCTGATAGACCCCTCAACATGTAAAATCTTCTCTCCATCCAGAGGGTAGTCCACCCCAGGTGGTGGTGCAGGGCGCTGAGGAAAAATATATATATCCAGATCAGTCATACCAATCAGCAGATTGAATCATCTCATTACAGCAAATCGTCGTCTAATAGGACTACAACAGTTAAATAGTTGACAAAATATTAGGGGAATACGTACAGGCAAAAAAATACTATTCCCTCACCTGCTGTCTCTAAGTCTCCCATCATACCTCTTAGATTGTAAGCTCTCCGGAGCAGGGATTTCCATTCCTATTGTCTGATTTTGCTGCGCTTAATGTATTATTATAATTCCCTGTACTGTATTCTTTGTGAAGCGCAGAGTACACTTTTGGCGCTATACAAATAAAGACATAGAATACAATACCTCCGCATTGCCATCAATGTTAAACTTGGCAGCCTGGATCTTCAGTCCTCGCTGGAGGTCACTTACAAAACAGATGCGCACTTAAAAAGAACAGAAATACAAACTTATTCGTCATACTCTATATTGGACATTTCCACTGACATTTTGGGAGGGGGAGCAACTGAAGTCTGGTGAGCGGCACTTTCAGGCATGTAAGCTTATACTCCACATGTGAATGTTATAAGCAGCTTATAGAGTCTGGTAAATATACAATGAACAGACATGACATTGACAGAACAAAACCAAAGTGTTCTTGAGTAAGCAATTCTCCAATTGTGTTATACCCCACATCAGACCTCAGAAAATCCCGGTGGTTGAATCCATCATCATCACTAGCAGATCAACACCCCGTACGCCAAAGTTGGTTAAAGCAGCAAAACATGTGAAAATACAGTGTGTGAGTGAGATAGATGGATAGATGGAGATAAATATCAGTTCTGTGGTATTAGATAGTGACCGTTTTATTAAATTCAACTCTTAATGTCATAATTAGTTTTCATATACAGAGCATCCTTTGATTTCTGTAGCAGGCTTTAGCCCACCTCCCCAGCAGTGCAAGATTTTTGCAACACTTTCCGGTCTGTGATAATCTGTTGGCAATGTTCCCAGCAGTTTGATGTGAACTGTAACAATAGATAATGTTACCCATGTAATATAAGGATACATTGTAGCTGTTCAGTTACACTGATTGAATGATTGATTGAAACTGAAAGAGGGGGGGGGGGGAGAATTATGTTAGACACGCAATCAGAATTGTTTTAGATTTATAACAGGAGCAACCGATCGCCAGTTTAGGTAAGACTGTAGTATACATTGTCACATGCGTTACATATGAAAAGGGGAAGAAGAAAAAAAACAAGAGGGAAAGTGGTATTGCTGCTTTTTAAGCTTACGACCCAACACTTTCACTCGGCCATTTTTTGGCCTCATAAAGCCACCATTAGGCTAAGGCCCCATTGCACGCGTCCGCACGGCTGTCTTGCTTGCTGGCGGCGCGTGCACCTCACTGCACCGGGATCTGCAGGAAACATTTTTCGGAGCGGGGGGCGTGACCAAACGGGTCGGGGGGGGGGGCATGACGAGGGGGGCGCGGCCATGACTTGTGTGTCTGTGTGCTGGAGTGGAATATATAAAACATTGATATATCTCCACAGATTGATCGGGTGCTGTAAAGTCCCGTCCGCCACCGCCGCCGCCGCCCCCCCCCCTTAGTTTGCCCTGAAGCCAGGCCCCGTCCCCCAGGCCCTGCATGTAAATGAGCGTGAGGACAGGCAGTAAATACATGTGTCCCGCTCTCCGCAGCCTCCCTGCTCCCCGATGCCTCCCCTCCTCCTCCTCTCCTCATTGCCAGGGGTTCCCTCCCCCCCGTGCATCTGCTTACACTGCAGACTATGAGGAGAGTCTGTGGGAGGGAGCAAGGGGGCTCCCTTGGTGCTGCAGCTGCTTTCCCTCTCCTCCCCTCCTCCCGAAGCCTCCCCTCCTCATTGGCTCACAGCCACATCACGTGATGCGTCGCCGCTTGGGATTACAATTCTCTTGCATCCCCTGGCGGCTGACGCGTCACAGCGTGTAGCGAGCCGTGCAGGGAGGAGGGACAGGGAACTGCTCGGGAGGGCACCATCACATGGCGAGCAGCCGCCGGACGCAGCGGGACCAAAGCCTAAGGTGTGACGTGCAAGAGTTAGTCCCATGTCCCCACAGTGAGGCCGCTAAACTGCATGTTATGAAGCGTTACCTTTAACATCTTCCACTATGTCTTCTGGTACACTGCCTGAAATACACAAACAATAATAAGGTTCAACGCTGTAACATTTACATGCTCTTGGGAATTCTCAATGATGGAAATCCCTGAACAAATCTTTAAACTAGGGGTGGCCACCAACAGGTGGTTTCAAGGATATCACTGCTTCAGCACAGGGGCTCAACTAGTGGCTTGGTCGAATACCGAGCCATCTGTGCTGAAGCTGGGATATCCTTGAGACCTGACGGTAGCCCTTGAGGACTGGAGTTGGCCAGCCCTGCTTTAAGCACACTCAGTAACGTGCTGAAACCTATTGATTGAAAAAGACACATGCGCACAAGCAGTGACTGCTATAGTTTCCCTAGAGAAAATAAATGATCTTACCCATTACAGATGGGAGGCTTTGATCTTTGGCGGTTCCTGTATTGACCGTGCATTGCTCCAATAACTGACTTCCCAGCTCCCTGAAGCAATTTTAGCAAATGAAAAAGAAAAATGAATATTGGTGAAAAAAATAAATAAACACAAACCCCCCCCCCCATATAATGGAAGCCCCTTTTATTGTTTTGTTTTAGTCACGTTGTTACTAGAAAAGACCAGAAATGCAACGATTTACAATTTATTGCAGGTCAGCCCGGAAGCTCGGGGGGGATAAGGACCGCCCGGTTTAAATTCCATCTTTCCTGAATGTTACAAGCACTGCATATTGCAGGAGTTCGCCTAGTGACGCCACAACAAAGAGATCAAGTTCTGAAAGTCCCTAATCTGCAAGATTTGCTTAAACAAAATGGTTTTTAATGGGCCGTTTAAAAAAAGATCCCCATGGGGGAAAAGAAAATATATGATTTATCAAAGAAGTTAAAAACTTTGATATATTCTCCCCATTACTATTTCAGTCACCCTTTAGTATTAGAAAAGAATATCTGTCTGCAAGTCAAAATATCGTTTTGGAAACAGCAGCATACTGGTAGGATAAGAGAAGGTTTCAATCAGGAGTGGCCAACTTCAGTCCTCAAGGGCCAACAGGTCAGGTTTTAAGATATCCCTGCTTCAGCGTCTCAGTCGTTGACTGAGCCACCTGTGCTGAAGCAGAGATATCCGTAAAACCTGACCTGTTGGTGGCCCTTGAGGACTGGCGTTGGCCGCCCCTGATGTAGACACTCCGAGTGAGTGTTCTGTAATAGGTCAGAGAAATGGTAGGTGGTTTACTTGTGAATGGCTTTTCCTCCCAAAGGCAGAGCTCCCCAGCAGCTCAGAATAGGAATTCCTTCGTATATCTAACTCGCATTAAGAAAAACTGTGGATTAAAGAACATTATGATCATGCACACGTCTCCTACTTTCCCTTCACCAGCTACAGGCATACCCCGCATTAACGTACGCAATGGGACCGGAGCATGTATGTAAAGCGAAAATGTACTTAAAGTGAAGCACTACCTTTTCCTTCTTATCGATGCATGTACTGTACTGCAATCATCATATACGTGCATAACTGATGTAAATAACGCATGTGTAACAGGCTCTATAGTCTTCCCGCTTGCGCACAGCTTCGGTACAGGTAGGGAGCCGGTATTGCTGTTCAGGACGTGATGACAGGCGCATGCGTGAGCTGCCGTTTGCCTATTGGGCGATATGTACTTACTCGTGAGTGTACTTAAAGTGAGTGTACTTAAAGCGGGGTATGCCTGTATCACAGAAAAAAATATTACACCTAAAGCACATTTTTACTACGGCATCAGTTACAACAGAACATTCAGGACACAAACAGGTACACACTTTCAACCCTCTAATACATGAATGAATGGAGAGACCCAGTTAAAACCAAATGACTCCACCCTTCTCTTAATAACCCCACCTCTAACCTGTATAAAAAGCAGTAAGGATGGACACTCCTTGTGGTATTCATTGGGCTGTAAAGGCCAGTAGTAACAAGACCCACATAAAAACCACCACACGGGTTTGTGTGCTTGAGTTCATTTGTTTGACATCTTTTCCAAGTATAAAAGGGGCAACTATGGGTGCATACATATTACTCAAAATAGCTTTCTGCTGCTGGACACATTGTGCATTAAAAAGATACAGGCAGCACCAGACTTTCTGCGTATCCACAGTCCAGGACCATAGCTGAATTAATCCCAAGTGTCAGGAGGGACATCAGATGACTTGGAGCAAACAGCACAGAGGGGACCTGTCCAGACAGACACATGAATCAGATATAAAGACCATGACATGAGACACAGCTTTATCCAAACTACTACCCACTGAGCAACTCATTTTTACTTGCAACTATAGACCAAATTTGCTGATCTAAATACGTTTTCAACCAAAATCCATGAAACCAAATGAAAAGTAGTAAAGTGGCACAGGGCAGGTAATGGTGAAGGCCCAATTTACTAAGTGGTGCTATTCCACACAACACCTTCCAGCCTATTCCAGTGAATGGGCCATAAGGGTCTTATGGAATAGTAAATATAGCTTAGTAAATATGGGCCATTGTATTTTGTAAATAATGAATTACAAACCCCCCAACTGAAGAACACAACCTTGCATTGTAATTGAAAATGCAAATCTTTAAGACCCATGATGCTGCAGAAATGTAACATGTACTAGTGGAGAACACGTTGCAATGGAAGACAGGAGATAGCTGCCATTTCCCTGCTATTCTCTCCCTCGCTCCCTGGGACGTCCCAGTGTTAAACGTCTGATAAAACTTCAGCAGCGAAACGGGTTTAGTATGAGCAAGTTTGTCCTAGCCTTCGCCATGTAGCCAGATCACAATGTGGTGCAGAGAAGCCAATTACCCCCCACCCAGCTACCCAGGAAACTTAAGGCATAGATTTGCTTCCTGATATATGGATAGGGATTACATACATTGAGAAGTCCCTTTGGCAATGATTAAAGAGAGACTTTAAATACGGAGCATAGTTCCACTGCATTATTCTTCCTGCAAAATACAGGAGGACTAGAAACCTTTGTACCTCAAAGTACTTGAAAAGAACCCGCGTGAGCGTTTCCCTGAAGTGAGACGGAGATAGCACCGATTCTATTAACACAACGCGACGGTCTCTGGGATTCACGAGCAGATGTCTGAAAAACAAGCAGGATTTTTCTGAAAGGCCCGTCGGTCTTTTAACGGAAATGGTTCAAGTCAGACGTACTGCAGACAGGATTATAAGAGAGCGTAGAACAAGAGGACACGCACAAGGCTGGTTACTGAGTCAGAGTAAAACGCTGCAGGATAAGTAAAGTATGGTACGGAGATATAACATTCGCTCTGTCTGCATTTTCATCTATTCTACTGTATTTAACTACAATATGATGACTGTAATGCTTTGTTCAAATGCTTTTTTTAAACAAATTCTTCTTAGATTTAATTATGCAAAACAATTACAACCACTGAATTAGCTCTGCTAAACAGGGCTTCTGTAATCTCATGTAACTGTTGGGGAAAAAAACACAAAAATAAATAACTGGAACGTTAAAATATCTGTGCAATGAAATCTCTAGAATCAAACTGGTCTTTAATGTTGTTCAGTTGTGAACACAGAGCCATATACAGAGGTTAGAAAATGAGCACAATTGGTTAATAAAACATACATTTACCAATACAAAATAGCTACAGTGCACTGTGTACCAGGGGTGCGCTGTGTACCAGGGGTGCGCTGTGTACCAGGGGTGCGCTGTGTACCAGGGGTGCGCTGTGTACCAGGGGTGCGCTGTGTACCAGGGGTGCGCTGTGTACCAGGGGTGCGCGGTGTACCAGGGGTGCGCGGTGTACCAGGGGTGCGCGGTGTACCAGGGGTGCGCGGTGTACCAGGGGTGCGCGGTGTACCAGGGGTGCGCGGTGTACCAGGGGTGCGCGGTGTACCAGGGGTGCGCTGTGTACCAGGGGTGCGCTGTGTACCAGGGGTGCGCTGTGTACCAGGGGTGCGCTGTGTACCAGGGGTGCGCTGTGTACCAGGGGTGCGCTGTGTACCAGGGGTGCGCTGTGTACCAGGGGTGCGCTGTGTACCAGGGGTGCGCTGTGTACCAGGGGTGCGCTGTGTACCAGGGGTGCGCTGTGTACCAGGGGTGCGGCTATGTACCAGGGGTGCGGCTATGTACCAGGGGTGCGCAACTCTAGTCCTCAAACCCCCCGAACAAGTCAGGGATATCTGGATATCGCATCCTCAGCACGTGGCTCAAAGACAGCCTCTGATTGAGCCACCTGTGCTGAAGCTGGGATATCCTGAGAACCTGACCTGTTGAGCTGTTGATGGGGCTTAAGGACTGGAGTTCAGCACCCTGGCACTATATGTTTTAGCCTGGTGATTTTAGAAGCCATACAGAAAATAAAACAGCTTGCCAGCACTATGCACTTTACCTGAAATATAGCATGTGAATAAACTCCTTCAGATATGAATAAAGTTCTTCCGTGTTGATGTTGTACTGGACAACTTTTATTGGCTGCAAAATATAAAATGAAAACAATTCAAATTCTTATTACACACATTCATATCGAGTGCAACATGCAATTTCAGGAGTGGCTCAGCCCATCCCCTCCTGCAGTTCCCTATTAACCATAAAACAACGTGATCATTCAAAATCACTTCTCACAAGTATTCATTAATAACACAATAATTATTTATTGTTACGGCGCCCACATATCCTGCAGCACACCCCAATAATATTGTATAAGAAAATAGGAAGAAAGTCCCCAAGGAGCTTATCATCTATAACAGGGGTGCGGCTATGACGTCACGCGACTGGTTCGCCCTCATTGGCTGAACCGCCACCATGACGCGACCCATGCTCAGCCGTTGCTCCTAAAGACAAAAATCTTGTCTTTTGGCAAAGGCGGTTGGTCACGAATAGCGCCTTTTGCACCCGCCGACTGGGGCCTGCCCCATAGAGGGCTCTACCTTGACGCCGTCGCGCGTGCAGCTGCTGCCACGGGGGACGAAGACTTAGACATTACCTTTGAAATGCCAGGTTTCCTTATCTCACTACGAATAATGCATCTTGGTCCCGTTTCACCAGCGAACCCACATCTGAAAGACATACATTATGTATTTTTTTTTTTTTTTTTTAAACATATAGCGCTTTTTTCCCCTAATGGGGCTCAAAGCGCTTCATGATTACAATAAAGTGCGCGGCACTTGTATTTCTTTTGCCAAACTTTTCTATGTAAGAACTCTATTATGGTTTTACAGTTCAGTTTCTCCTTTATTTTACTACAAGCTCAAACGCAGTGATCCTATTCTTGATTCATGTTTTAATTTGTATACGTCTGTAAATATTTTTCTCAAGCCATACATTTTTGTATCACACTTCGGATGTGACACAGCAGGACACCCTTTTTGACCCCCACTTCCCCCGAGGGTTCCCTCACCAACGCACACACCGCCCCCTGGAATTCCCTCACCAGCGCCGCCTCCCGCTGACGCACAACACTCCCCCCCCGCCGGTGTCCCCTCACTGACGCACACTCCCCCCTCCCCCCCGGGGTCCCCTCGCTGACGCACACTTCTCCCCCCCTCCCCCGGGGTCCCCTCGCTGACGCACACTTCTCCCCCCCTCCCCCGGGGTCCCCTCGCTGACGCACACTTCTCCCCCCCTCCCCCGGGGTCCCCTCGCTGACGCACACTTCTCCCCCCCTCCCCCGGGGTCCCCTCGCTGACGCACACTTCTCCCCCCTCCCCCGGGGTCCCCTCGCTGACACACACTTCTCCCCCGCTCCCCCGGGATCCCCTTGTTGACGCACACTCCTCCCCCGGGATCCCCTCGCTGACGCACACACTTCCCCCACCGACGGGGTCCCCTCGCTGACGCACACACACCTTCTCCCCGGGGTCCCCTCGCTGACGCACACACCTCCCCCACCCCCGGGTCCCCTCGCTGACGCACACACCTCCCCCACCCCCGGGGTCCCCTCGCTGACGCACACACCTCCCCCACCCCCGGGGTCCCCTCGCTGACGCACACACCTCCCCCCCGGGGTCGCCTCGCTGACGCACACACCTCCCCCCCGGGGTCGCCTCGCTGACGCACACACCTCCCCCACCCCCGGGGCCCCCTCGCTGACGCACACACCTCCCCCCCGGGGTCCCCTCGCTGACGCACACACCTCTCCCCCGGGGTCCCCTCGCTGACGCACACACCTCTCCCACGCCCAGGGTCCCCTCGCTGACGCACACACTTCCCCCACCCCCGGGGTCGCCTCGCTGACGCACACACTTCCCCCACCCCCGGGGTCCCCTCGCTGACGCACACACCTCCCCCACCCCCGGGGTCCCCTCGCTGACGCACACACCTCCCCCACCCCCGGGGTCGCCTCGCTGACGCACACACCTCCCCCACCCCCGGGGTCCCCTCACTGACGCACACACCTCCCCCACCCCCGGGGTCCCCTCACTGACGCACACACCTCCCCCACCCCCGGGGTCGCCTCGCTGACGCACACACCTCCCCCCCGGGGTCGCCTCGCTGACGCACACACCTCCCCCACCCCCGGGGTCCCCTCGCTGACGCACACACCTCCCCCCCGGGGTCCCCTCGCTGACGCACACACCTCTCCCCCGGGGTCCCCTCGCTGACGCACACACCTCTCCCACGCCCAGGGTCCCCTCGCTGACGCACACACTTCCCCCACCCCCGGGGTCGCCTCGCTGACGCACACACTTCCCCCACCCCCGGGGTCCCCTCGCTGACGCACACACCTCCCCCACCCCCGGGGTCGCCTCGCTGACGCACACACCTCCCCCACCCCCGGGGTCCCCTCACTGACGCACACACCTCCCCCACCCCCGGGGTCCCCTCACTGACGCACACACCTCCCCCACCCCCGGGGTCCCCTCACTGACGCACACACCTCCCCCACCCCCGGGGTCCCCTCGCTGACGCACACACCTCCCCCCCGGGATCCCCTCGCTGACGCGCACACACCTCCCCCCCCCCCCCCGGGATCCCCTCGCTGACGCGCACTCCATTGCCCCCTCGGGGTCCCCTCACTGACGCGCACTCCATCGCCCCCTCGGGGTCCCCTCACTGACGCGCACTCCATCGCCCCCTCGGGGTCCCCTCACTGACGCGTACTCCATCGCCCCCTCGGGGTCCCCTCACTGACGCGTACTCCATCGCCCCCTCGGGGTCCCCTCACTGACGCGCACTCCATCGCCCCCTCGGGGTCCCCTCACTGACGCGCACTCCATCGCCCCCTCGGGGTCCCCTCACTGACGCAAACCGGGCCTCTCCCTCAACTTACTTAGTAAACGCTTCCCCTAAATCGAGAACAACTGCGGTCTTCTCGCCGCCGCTCCCCAGACCCTCGTACAGCGGCATCTCTACACCCGGGCGCCGGGACACTGACAGAAAAGCGGCTCCGGCGTCAGGCGCGCAGCGTCACAGCGGGGGCCTTCCAGGCAAAGCGATGTGACGTCATCACAATATGTGCCCCGCGCGATGCCTGCTTGAAATGCAATGCCGGCTGACGGGTGGGGAGATGCAGCCTGATTACCGCTCACTGATTCATAATGTCACAGACTCCCACAGAGCCTGACCCATCACTACCAGCCCATTCATTACCCCTGTAGCTGCCAGGGCAGTGCGTGGCCGGCTGCTCTGGTATTGAAAGGGTTGAATGGTTTACTCCTATTGATTCTTTTATAGAATACAACCCCCCAGTTTATTATCCAGTGATTTCTCTACCTTTAGGGAAATCAAAATGGCCTCCAAATCTCACGGGTCAATAGAAAGCAGCAGTGTCATTGTGAGGGATGATGTCACGGCTTAATTTTGGACGACTGTGACAGCCAGCTAAACATGTTAAGGCTACGCTTATTGTGTCGACGACGGTGCCGTCAGGCTGCAATCGCTGGAAAAATCAAATTGAGATGACTTCCAGCGATCAAGCCGTCGCACCGTCGTGTCGCGCTGACTATAAGCACACACAACGGCAGCAATGCTTTTGTTTTGACTCAACGTCGTGTCGCTGTTCCTACGTTGCCGGCACTATATGCGCACCTTATACCCAATATTGGTGCTATGTAGGGTTGCCAGGTGTCTAGTATTGAACCGGACTGTCCTGTATTTGGACATTTTGCCCTGTAAAAAATGAGAGGTAATTACTGGGCGTGTATGTGTCCGATATTCTCTCTCTGGACATAGTGACCTGACCGGCTTGGGGATGGAGGGGGCGCGGGATTTGCAGGGAGCAGCGCAGGACTTGCTAGGGGACTGGGCAGCTTCCTCCATCCTGATTAGCTGCTACTGGGTAATGCAGCCAATCAGGATTAGGTGTCAGGAGCCTGGGGGTGGGGCCAAGGAGAGGAGGAAACAGCATAGAGAGGTGTGGGATGTGCATGTGTGTCTCGAGCGCGTCAAACCTTTTACCATTGTGTCCAGTATTTTTGGAGAAGCCAGCTGGCAACCGTAGCTAAAGGGTAAAAAATAATCATATCCAACCATACCGAAACCATGTCAGCAGGAGGTGAAAACAACACTGAGAAGTACTCCGGAATCAATAAACAATTTCTTAAAATACAAACACATCACAACCTGTTCGCTCACTTCCATCTGCAGGTGAAGGACCACGAACAGTTTCCAGAATCTCTGTGACTTCATTAGGGGCCCGAGCTTTTAGCCACGCTGCTCCCACTCTCTGGGACAGTCTGCCCCGTACAGTTAGAGAGACCCCCTCTCTGGGAATCTATAAAAACAGGTTGAGGACCTACCTGCTTACCCAGGCATTTAATTAATGATCCACAACATGTCCAGTATTTAATAGCTACAGAACCGCCCCATCCTGTATTGTATCTTTCCTTGTGTTTGGTCTCTTTTATATCCTTACATTTTTTCTTCTTTTTCCCTTTTTGTAATTGTGAAGCTTTGCATCCCATTGGGAGAAACGTGCTATATAAAGTTATTATTATTATCGATAACCATAAAAGAAGCAGTGACCGTTATAAGTATTAATAAATATTAAACCACAGGCTCTGCATTAATAATCTATATCATTTGGATAGATTATGGTACAGTATTTTTTCATTGTTACGACCACTTACTTTTATGATTAATGATCGATGATGCTTTTTTTTGAGGGGGTGGGGGTATTAAAAAAATTGCTTATTGATTTGTCCACGGAGTGTTGTAAAGGATTCTTTATTTGGGGAGTCTGTATGAAAGTCTACTGTCTGTAACAAGTGGTTCAAATAATTGCAGACGTATCCAGTGGTCAGTGGCTTAAAAAATATTTATTTATTTATTTATAAAATATTTTACCAGGAAGTAATACATTGAGAGTTACCTCTCGTTTTCAAGTATGTCCTGGGCACAGAGTAAAACAAATAGTACATGGTTACAAGTACAGTTACATAAATGAACAAGGTATACATTATATACAAGACATTGTGTGCACAGTTAAAGAAAATATATATTATGAGCGTATGAAACAGTTACAGACCATTGTAACTAGTGATACTGTGATAGAGTTCAAGAAAATCTACTTTAACCATATTTTTTACAATATTCATGCTTAGGAATAAGAAAGAGACTTTTCCTAAAATGTCAGTTGTTTTCAATAGAAAGTGGAACCATTAGTCTGTCAATAAAAAAGTAGTTGTACCCTAAGACTGCAAATTAATAAGTAGTGATACTCTGCAGCTCCCTAGTACCATCACACTTCAACCCGCAGAGAAAATCATATCTAAAGCAATTTTTTTTCTTTGGAAAGTCGGGGGGGGGGGGGGGGGGGGGGGTTAGAATTGCTCCTATTTTGAAGCTGGAGAAACATAATCCCATTGGTTCCTGGGAGGAAGTCTAGGAATTTTTCATAATGATGGCAAGATGCCCAAAACGTATTCTAATTTAGGTGCGTCACTCCAAAGATTACACAAAACAAGTTATGGTGGGTAAACAAGTGACAAAAACCCTCCACCGTACAGTGCACAGCAAATAAAAATCCCACGTGTGAGCACATACACATGTCTCAGACAGGTCTGCAGCCCTGCCCTTCCCCATTATCTCACACTGATGAGACACAAAAGGTGGAAAGCTATCTGTGAGCAGGGTTACTGGCTCTGCACTTCTTTAACCCGGGCTGTGCTGAAAAAGCTGTGTATTGCGACAGGCGTAAACTGCTTTTTCCTGGAAAAACATTAAAAAAAAAAAATACGTTTATAGGGATCCATGTTAAAATGGACAATAAACAGAAGGTGACACATTGAGTGTACCATTTGCATGTCATTACCCAGAATCCCTGGCTGCAGTGGACGCACTATGCTAAGAGATAATGGGGAAGGGCAGGGTTGCAGACCTGCCTGAGATGTGACTGCTCACACGTGATATTTATACTGACAAATAATCTAGTTTAAGCAGGTGCATTATGTTGGCTCATGTGGTGGTGGCATTGTTTGCTTCCATTGAGGTAAAAGTTATAGGCATTTGCACAATGAAAATGCCATTTTTGTAGCAGTTATCATTGTTTTATTAGTTATGTAGGTAAAATTAGGTATTTTACATTATAATGGTTAAACGCCCAATGCAATTCTTCAAAAGATGAATACTGACACCATGTGGCCAAAGCTAAGATATGCAGCTTTCTCAGAAGCCTATGTGGCAATGTCAGGCTCCGTAGGAAGAAACATAGCTAGTTTAATACTTACTGACAACTAACTATGGGATCGTTAGGAATTATTCATATTTCACTTGGTTTACAAAAATGGGATACTTCGATATGTTTATTGTCTGACTGACATAAAATTGCAAGATTTGGAAATGAGTTTCTTCAGACAGATGCTTATGATAGCCATGGGAACCCATTATTTACATGTTCTGCATTAAAAATATGAGTACATTTGCTGGCACTTGCGCTGTGGCTGCTAAGTGCTGCAACTGTGCAGTGATCTCAACCCTTCCACCACCAGAGGGGTCTGTAACAAACTTCAACTCTGCTACATGGCTGATCTACCATCTGCTGCTCAATGCATAGGAGACCCCTATGTCAATAAATATGTGAAGACATACTGTATAATACAGTGATTACACAATGTGTACTAATATAAGCACTTTATATATGGTGTAGTCTTTATTCAGCCTTATATATAATAAAACACATGATATATATTATATATCTATATATATCTATAGATATATATATCTATAGATATATATCTATAGATATATATCTATAGATATATATCTATAGATATAGATATATATACCATAATACTGAGTTAAGTTATGGTGAGTAAAAAAAGTGACAAAAACCCTCCACAGGAAAGCAAATATGCAAATACAACTGTATGCTCATCTTCATGTCTTAGGCAGGTCTGCAACCCCACCTTTGATAATGGTGAAAGGTGGGGTTGCAGACCTGCCTAAGACATGCAGATGAGCATACAGTTGTATTTGCATATATATATATATATATACATGTAGAGGTATCAGTACCGTGTTAGCCGAGCTTCAATAATCAAAAAATAAATAGATGATACCGTTCTGTGGCTAACGAAATGCTTTTATTTGTGCGAGCTTTCCAGATACACTGATCTCTTCTTCCGGCGATGTTACAATAAATGAAGCAAGCAAAGGGTATACTTAACAACAGTGTCTCTTGGAATGTTATCTGTGCTTGTCCCTCCCCTGTGTGTGGATGTGATTTATGGCTAGAGGTGTTAAATGGTTCCTGAAAGTAAGTGATGTAAGAGTGTGTGTGTGTGTAACTGTGTGAATATAAATGAATGGAGAGCCCACAGTGTATACAGTGGTTTACAAAAGGGGTGCTATATAAATAAAGACACACACACACACATATATATATATATATATATATATATATATATATATATATATATATAATCAACTCATATCATTATTTCTAGTGATATGCATTGACATACATGTAATACCCTACATGTCTCATTAGGGCTTGTTCTATAAGAGCCTAATGAATTCCTATGCGTTATTTAGATCAGAACATGTTTTCTTGTCTCTACCTAACATTCTATTTATAGTTTTTCCACTGCAGTCCACCCCCCCCCCCCCCATTATTCATCAGTAATGCTACTCCCTCCTACACCCATTTACTATTGAACTTTGATCTCTCGATGACATGGAGCGAGGCTGGGAATCCTGCTTCAAAAGAGTGAGATTGCATAGGGCAGGCACCCTCCACACCTCATATACCCAGCTGACCCTTTTACATATTTGTTTTCAGGGTTATGGGCATTGAGGTCCTAAAATATCCCACCCAAAGCCCAGGCTGTTAGCATCATCTCCTAAATGCTTGTGGATGAATAAGATGTAGGCCTGTGTAGATATTGCTGTTACACATCTAGCAGCAGGCAATGCATGAAGCTGAGGACCATTCCTCAGCCCATGCTGTGTGAGTGCATCTGCAGAGACTGGGGTACATGCTTTGGCTTCAGGAGCAGGACTGCGCATGCGCGTTGCCAGGCGTGGCTGCATGGGCAGGCTGGGGAGCCGGGCAGCGCATGGATTGATGCTTCACCTGCCCTTCTCCGGGGAATAGCACCAGCCTGGGCGGGTCCTGCACAAGAGACAAGGGAGAGATCAACAGACAGTCGAGGGCAGCGCTCAGTTGCAAAGGAGAGGATGGTGGTCACACGACATGTGTAAGTGCAAAGCCACATTGATGCAATCTGCGAACCAAGGCTGGCTGGTAAGGGCTCTCTCCCCACACCCTCTGCTGTTTGTTTTCTTTGCACTGGCAATGACATATCTGCCTTCCTATGTCGCGACAGGGATCTGGATACTATTGTATATGGGCAAGGCTTGGCAGTCTCTGGATATTATTATTGTAGCATAAAGCTGTGACTGTATATTGAACCATTACATGCTATGGGGGCTGTGTAGCAAAGGGAGCCGTGGTGCAAATCTAGGGCAAAGAAAGTAATCTGCACCAATGTGTATCAAAGGGGAAAAGATCCCTTTAAAAGCAATAGGATTTTTTTCCATTGATGCATCTGGTGCAACTTTTTTGTTGTTGTCCCTGAATTAGGTCACCTTTGTCTTGATACATAAGGGTGAATGAACTAAACTCCAATATCACGCTGCAATCCCATGCAACTTCTATTCAAGTCAATGGCAGTTAGTGCAGAATTGAAGCGCAATAACAGGTATCATGGCTTAGTGAATCCCTGTGGTAGACCCCAACAGGTCAGGTTTTAAGGATGTCCCAGCTTCAGCACCTGTGTTCAAGCTGGGATATCCTTAAAACCTGACCTGTTGGCAGGACTGGAGTTGAGCACCCTAGCTTTACCGCATAAGCCTTGTGCACGTCACAAAATATCAACACATATCACATACACGCGAAGGGTGATTCAGGTGCTGTGGGTGCAGAATCCCACACCCGAGCTGTTGTGGCGTGAGTAATGTGAGAAGCGATGCTTTCTTACTTTGATGTGCGAACATTACGGTCAGTTAAATGATGTGACACTATGAGGTTCAGTTAGTATTATGAAAATGACTTTAATACACTAAACAGCATTCACGTTACATTCTATGAAGAATGGGTAGAATCTGGGACAACTTGTTCTCTGTGTCAGCAACAAAGTTGTAGTTATATATTATATATAGGGCCTTTGTCAAGGAATTCAGCAGAGGTATCACATTATGGCGTTTATTCTATATCGGCCGAAGGGCCTTTTTTCGGACGAAATGCCCCATTCAAGTCAAGTCAATGGGGAATTTCGGTCCCGATCGACCACTTTGTTGGATACAGAATGAGTTCCATGGACAGTAAGGTATGTCACATTTTTTGCGAAGTGACACATTATACTGGGCATCTGGCAATGGCTAAATGTGGTGGCCACTTACACTCTATGATGCTGTTCAACGTTGTTGGCAGTTGTTGGCAGACGTCGTCGCCAGGAGGCGACTGGCTCTCAGGTACTAAACAGGTTAAGCCCTTCAGTGCCGGCAGGACATGCAATAATACATTGAATGAAATACCGCGGCATGCCATCTGCAAATCAGTGTGGCCTCTCCAGCACTGAAGGGGTTAACAACGTTGCTACAAGAGCACGTTTAAATCACTGCCCGCCATCCGGCGAAATGTACAACGTGTTCCACTTCTCCAAACTTCAATCCCAAACCCAGAACGTCCCAGGGTTACAGTGTCCTGTTGATAGGAAGCCTTGGAATGGACAGGTGCTTGTCGCACAGCAGTGCAGTCACGGGAACACGTGACAGAATACACCTTATTTTAAACATGGTATGTGGTACCTTTTTTATTTCCAATTCGTAGTTTGAAGCAACATTTTGTCTGTCTCGGAGTCAAACAAGGAGTAGAGCAGGGGGCGGCCAACACCAGTCCTCGAGGGCCGCCAACAGGTCAGGTTTTCAGGATGTCCCTGCTTCAGCCGCCTGTGCTGAAGCAGGGATATCCTGAAAACCTGACCCGTTTGGTGGCTCTTGTTGACTGGACTTGGCCTCCCCTGGAGTGGAGGATTGGTTCTAATTCCGAGCAGCTTTGTCACATGGTAACTATGACAGTGAAGGAAAGGGCTGACTATTTAATCCCTCCTCTGCCGGGTAGGCCTGCAAAAGCTTTGGCAGTGAAGGGGTTAAGGTGGGTGCACTAGCTCTGCAACTTTAGGCACGAAAGACTTAATGCAAAATAGACCCCCCCCCCCAAAAAAAATAGACTGTATTAAATATATTCTTCCCTGCCTGCGTTGGTTGTGAGACTCTTACAGCGGTCACACGAGCCTCTTCCAAAGTGCCACTAAGAGGGCTATTTTTTTTCTGGACAATCTGATATAGCGATGGCCGATGGGGACTGGAAGTGGGGGTGTGTGGGGGGGTGTCTGTATGTCACTGATTATGTATGTACAGCACCCCCACCCTAAAAGTTGTTCCTGCTCTCCTGGGTAGCACAATTTCTTACTCATCCGAGGTCATTTAAAAAAAATATTTTTTAAAATCAAATACATTTAACTGCAACTTTGATCCTCTTTAGTGCTGCAGAGGCGCTGGGGGCGGAGCCGTAAGACCCCGACTTGTCCATTTGTTTGAAGCAGCCCCATGGTCTAAGTCAGGGGTGGTTAACTCCAGTCCTCAAGGGCCACCGCCAGGCCAGGTATTGGGGATATACCTGCTTCTACAGAGGTGGCGCTATCATTCTGACTGAGCCACTGATTGAGCCACATGTGCTGAAGCAGGGATATCATTAAAACCGGACCTGAGGACTGGAGTTGGCCTCCCCTGATCTAAGTGCATATGTGTGGTAACATGAAAGCTCCAATCGCAGAGATTAGTCCCTCTCCCCCTCTCTCTCTCCCCCTCTCTCTCTTCCCCCTCTCTCTCTCTCTCTCTTCCCCCCTCTCTCTCTCTCTCTCTCTTCCCCCTCTCTCTCTCTCTCTCCCCTCTCTCTCTCTTCCCCCCTCTCTCTCTCTTCCCCCTCTCTCTCTTCCCCCTCTCTCTCTCTCTTCCCCCTATCTCTCTCTTCCCCCTCCTCTCTCTCCCCCCCTCTCTCTCTCTCTTCCCCCTCTCTCTCTCTCTTCCCCCTCTCTCTCTCTCCCCCCCTCTCTCTCTCTCCCCCCCCTCTCTCTCTTCCCCCCCTCTCTCTCTTCCCTCTCTTTCTTTTCCCCCTCTCTTTCTTTTCCCCCTCTCTCTTCCTTCCCCCTCTCTCTCTTCCTCCCCCCCTCTCTCTCTCTCTCTCTCTCTCTCCCCCTCTCTCTCTCTCTTCCCCTCTCTCTCTTCCCCCTCTCTCTCTTCCCCCTCTCTTTTCCCCCTCTCTCTTCCTTCCCCCCTCTCTCTTCCTTCCCCCCCTCTCTCTTCCTTCCCCCCTCTCTCTCTCTCTTCCTTCCCCCTCTCTCTCTTCCTTCCCCCCTCTCTCTCTCTTCCTTTCCCCTCTCTCTCTCTCTTCCTTTCCCCTCTCTCTCTTCCTTCCCCTCTCTCTCTTCCTTTTCCCTCTCTCTCTTCCTTTTCCCTCTCTCTCTCTCTCTCTCTTCCTTTTCCCTCTCTCTCTTCCTTCCCCCTCTCTCCCTTCCCCCTCTCTCTTCCTTCCTTCCCCCTCTCTCTCCCCCTCTCTCTATCTTCCCCCCCCTCTCTCTCTCTTCCCCCCCTCTCTCTCTCTTCCCCCTCTCTCTCCCCTCTCTCTCCCCCTCTCTCTCTCCCCCTCTCTCTCTCTCCCCCTCTCTCTCTCTCTCTCTCCTCTCTCTCTCTCTTCCCCCTCTCTCTCTCTTCCCCCTCTCTCTCTTCCCCCCTCTCTCTTCCCCCTCTCTCTCTCTTCTTCTCTCTCTCTCTCTTTCTTCCCCCTCTCTCTCTCCCTTCTCCTGTCTCTCTCTCCTCATTTGGGCCCTTTGGCCACAAATCTCCATTGATTTCATTAGTAATATTCGTCCGAAATTGGCCTGGCCGGAGGACGATTCAGCGTATACTGAATTAGGCTCTTAGTCATGTGCTCAAGTCTTCAATCACTGATACATTGTGTGAGTTTTAACTGTAGGGTATAAATATCTCTTTTTAGGCCGATAACTCGTTTTTAATAACACTCTGGGATTAAAACATCCTTATCTGGGTGCTGATTTAATTTTAGATCAAAGGCTTGAATTTGCGCAGCCCCCTGCCCAATAATACTAGCTATTTCCTTAATAAATGTTGCAATTCTATTCAGTAATATACATTACGTTCCTTTGTTTGTTCCCTTTGGAGGAACACCAAAGCATGAAAGAGGTTACAGATCGAAAGTTAGAAACAATTTTCTAACAATTGTATTTTGTCTTGTATGAAATAAACAACATTTTGGCTTTTCTCGTGAAATATAAAATGAATTTAACGTAAGCATCATCCTAAGCAAGAAATAAACTGCGTTAGAATGAAGACGGAGGCACAGTAATTAGGGTAAAGAGCTGAAATAGTTTTATGTTGTACCATCGCTCTATGATGTGAGCTGTTCAGGTTTTATATCACTTATTGGGGGCTCGGCTTGTGCCATTTCTGTTTTCCCAATGTGATCAATTTATATAGAAATCAAATAAACTTGCACAACGGTGTGAACAAAAACGTGGTTATAGAAGTAACAAAGAACCCATTAGTGTTTGTCTGTCACCCGCGAGTCCCCACGTAGTTGCACCATTCCGCCCTCTGTCACATGTCATATTGTGGTTAAGTGGCAGACAAGGATTCTGGGTAATGAGCGCACTGACCTTGTCTCTCTTAGGTTCTGTCGTGGAAAAAACCCTCTGTTTTTGCCTGTTGAAAAACGTTATTGCAGCGGCCGCTTGCAAAAGCGCATTTAATGCAAATCAAAACATTGCTGTCTGACTTAGTACAAAGGCACTGAACTATAGGCTCTGCACAAGCTATCTTGTGGGGCGGGCATACATCACTTTGCAATGTCGTCTGCTCATATGTCTTCATTGGGCATCCTGCATTTCTTTATCTGTTTTTTCTTGCAGTTACTGTACTTGGTTATACATTTTGCAACATATTTTAGCAAATTAAGCAAAATAGAAAACTCGTCCTAAGCGACCATCTTTCTCAAGGCCGACAGTTGGTACAAGGAGGGGTTAATAGGTAAGATGAGAGGGCCAGATAAACAAAGAACTTGCAGTTTCAGCATTAAGGAAAGTTTGATGGAAAAATGTGTTTTACACACACACATACACACACACTTTCACTTAACTCATAATGCAGGGGTACGCAAACTGGGGGCGCAGGACTTTTTTTGGGGGGTGCTGCGTTCTCTGTAATTCACTTGCCCCCGGCTTCAGTCCACGCGTCTCCATGACAACGCAGCATCAAATGACACCGCGGGTCACGTGACATGACGTCACATGACCCCACGGCCACATTTGAGACCGCATTAGCGGTAAGGGGGGGGGGGGCATGCGGTAAGGGGGGTGCGACACAGGGAGAGCAGGCAGGGGGGCGAAGCGCAGGAAGTTTGCACACCCCTAACACAATGAAGCATGGCTCTTCTTATAGCTATGAAAACCCAAAACCTGGTTACAGCTATGCATAGGTCCGTTTTTACATAGACTTCCTAGCGTTATTAGAAATGAATGTGGTTCTTCTTGGAAGAAGAGTTCAGCCTTTCAGATAAAACCTCTGCAACCGAAAGGAGAATAACAGTGATATAGTGTCGAGATCTTGGTGGGATTCATTACAGATTTAAGGGTTTGTATATTGCACTCCCAAATTATGAGTGCAATATACAGACCCTTAAATCTACATTAAATCCCTCCAAGATCTCTACAATATATATTTTGTTCTCCTTTCGATTTGGGTTTTTAGAGCAGCAACCTTGAGATATTGAATTATATGTTCATTATTTTTTACATATGCTTGTTGTGGTTTTCGATTTATTTCACTTATTCCTTTTCTTTAAGCCTCATGTGACGTTTGTCTCTGTGAAAACATCGATACATAGCCCCAAATAAGTACATCTGAAACAGGATTAACATATTGTAACCTATAACCCCCATAAGAGACTGGGAAATGGGTTTACCCTGTAATACTGTTCAACTCTCCTCCTCGTCCTCTGTGCAAAGGGAACACCAGTAAGTCTGGCCTAATTTGATTTAAAAAGACACCTTTTTAACCTAATGTAGCCCCCCCCACATGCTCCCCCCCCCCCCCCCATTATTTTGCATTCAGTAGCACTGTATGTAAATGGGAAGGTTTTTGGCCACTCTCAAAATGTATATTTTTAAGAGTTCTTAAAAAAAGAAGGATTTGTGGATATTTGCAAGTAACCCCTTCGATGCCAGAGGCACTTGCCATGCATTAAGGGGTTAATTTGCTGTATTCTCAGCTTCCACTGCATTGCAGTCTCGCTCTGTGAGGTCTCCCATATCCTTTCAGACTGCAGTGCCCCTGTATTGCCAGTCACTGGGGGGGCTTCAGAGCAGTGCATCGTGGGTCATCCTCCACCAGTAGGATGATATGGTCTCCATAGCAACACTCACAGACGGTGGCATCTCAGATTTTGTTAGGTCTCCACAACAAAATATATTGCCAAATTAACTATACGGCGGCCATTAAAAGCTCTCACACAGATTGTACACTTGTTTTTGTGATAAGCTGGCTTCTAATATCCTTCCTTTGTTAAAGGTGCAATCCATAGTAGCTGACTGCAAAAAAAAAAAAAAACGACATTTTGTATTGCATTTAATCATCTGATTGTCTTCCTTGAACAAATGTAACTGCTTATAACCAAGATTTGGCTGATTTTTTTGTTTCTTTGTCAATCAAGCACATATATTCTGTTTGCTCAGGGCTTCTGAATAGGAAAGTGTTTGTTAATTGAGTTTGACCCTTATCCCAGTAGGTTCTTATCAGAGAGCCGATAAGGAGAGGTGGGGAGGTGGGAGTCTGGCTGTACAAGCGCTTGCTGAACACAGTGACATCACACAGTGACATCACACACACAGGAGCAGGCAGAGGAAATCACACCCCTCGCACGTCTCACCATGTTTGCAAACTACCTTTAAAAAATAATTAAAACCACTTACAGCTGACCCTCCAACTGTACCAATTTGGCCAGTACAGTAACGACATTCTGCGGTGTAATGGCCCCCAAGCCGCGTACTCGCTACTGCTGTGCGTTCCTCTACTGCACACACACTTCTCGCTGTGACCACCAGCCAATTAGAATATTCAGCAAAGCTGATGGGCTGGCCACGCTCTCGATACACACAGCCAGTCTATCAGCTTTGTGAGACAGACCTTCCGACATTTTGCACATAAAGATAGGTAGCACTGTAGTTCCTCTTCTTGTGCTGAAAGGAGGTACTTCTAAGCCACGGGTGGCCAACTCCAGTCCTCAAGGGCAACCTACAGGTCAGGTTTTCAGGATATCCCTGCTTAAGCACATGTGGCTCAGTCTTTGACACCTTAAAGCTGCAGACCATGCAATATCCTCCTACATGTGTGTTTTTTTTTTTAATAAATCAGTTCTGTACTATGAGAAAATATTTGTAGCATTTTTTTTAAACAACTCTAAATTACATTTTTAATGTATTATAATGTAACAAGCATTTTTGTTTCTATTGTAACCATTTACAAAGTCACATCCCCTTCCTCTTCTGAAACAGACTGGCACACCCCTTTTTGAGCCCTGCCCTCTCTCTAGCAGCGCACAAATTATATCTAGTGACTGCCGGGTCACATGATCTTCCCCACAGAACTTTGCATCTTTGGTCTTCTTCTGCTGCACTGACAGGGGGGAGGGGGAGGGGGAGAGAACCGGCAACATGGACTGCTGCTTTAAAGATATGCACATAGTATAGTGCAGGGGTGCTCAACTCAAGTCCTCAAGCACCCCCAACAGGTCACGTTTTCGGGATACATCTGCTTCAGCACGTGGCTTAATCAGAGGCTCAGTCTTCGACAGCCACTGATTGAGCCACCTGTGCTGAAGCTGGGATATCCTGAAAACCTGAGGGGTGGGGGTGGGGGCTTGAGGACTGGAGTTGGTAACCCCTGTTCTAAGGAATTCTTATGGAAGCCCCTTAACCTACACAGCTTACCACACACACAACTTCCATTTAATAGGTACCGCTTGTATTACAGGATCCAGACACATGTAGTGTGCGCTTCGGTCCTAGCAGGGACTGACGCACACTGTACTTTGCTTCTGATCTCTTCGCAAGCCCCTCGGTTGTACCTGCAAAAAAAAGTCATTTGCTGTTTTGTTTTGGTTCAGAATGACAGCGTCTCCGGAGGTTACTGCGCTTTACGCGCTGCGTTTAGGGAGCTGTAGCAGGTGGTGTTTTTGTGTTCTTGGCAACTGGCAAGGAGGCCCAACGGCCCATGGGGAGAAGCAGCAAAGCCTTCCCAAGTTATTTATCTCATATATAGTAATGTTTTAGTTTGGTATATTTACATCAGGGTTTGTGTAAGTAAAGAGGTGTCAGAACTGGAAGCATTATTCATCTTTATTTGCTTTTCATCTCTATTTGGGAGTGCCAGCGTGGGGACATATGGCAGTTAGCAACAGAAAAGTGACGAGAGAGAGAGACACACACACACACACAGAGACAGAGAGAGACACACCGAGAGAGAGAGACACACACAGAGAGACAGACAGAGAGAGAGACACAGAGAGAGAGAGACACACACACACACAGAGAGAGACACACACAGAGAGAGAGAGAATATTACAGTACATAAATAAAAGATAAAACAGTGAGCCCTGTGTAAGGAGAGGTACTTAGACAGAGAACAGCACAGTATGGAAACAGCAGGATTGTCACTAACGAACAGCACAGAGAATAGACACTGGGGGCTTGTGTTTTATTGTATAAGAGTTTACTTATTAAAACAAATAGATTTTATTTTAATAATTGCAATGTACATTGGATTAAAAAGTCAAAATGAAATAAATGTAAGGGGGAGCGCAGAACCAGCCACCAGACCCCAATTTGTGTGTTATTGGCAGGGCAACAATTGTTCTTGCTTGTACTCCCGTTATATGAAGCAACATGAATGTGCCAACACATAATTTAATGTAAATGGGTCCAAAGTGTGTGTGTGTGTGTGTGTGTGTGTGTGTGTGTGTGTGTGTGTGTGTGTGTGTGTGTGTGTGTGTGTGTGTGGTTTCCCCACGAGCTACACAATTTATACGTCCTACTTTTTCAGTGACCTAGTTTATTTGTAGGGAATGGGCGGTAGTAATGTTAACTTAATCAAAGCTGATGGGCTGGCCACGCTCGGTGTCTGTTTCACCGAGATCTGATATCCGTATGTTTTATCAGCCTTCATACTTCTGATGTTCTCCATGCTTGAAAACCATGCGCACAGATAAGACAGGTGCATTTCAGACATGTAGCAGTTAATATGAGACTAGCCTGTACTGCAATACCCTGACTTCTTCTTAGAAGACAGAGCAAAAAAACGCGCAGGCCGCTCCTGCTCATGTAATATGAAATCACATCAGGGGTACTGGGATTATTTAAACCATGTGTGATACAAGACACAAGTGTTAATGTTCTAACCGTGAAATAAAAGTGATAAGTGATTTGTTATAATTCATAATGTGCATGGTGACACAAGTGAGTACAATTCAAACGATGTATGTATACCGTTTATATGGCACTGACCGTGTACTCCGTGCTTTACAGAAGAGGCGTTCTAATAATACAATAAGCACAGCAAAGTCAGACTATGGGAAAGGAAAGTCCTGCCCTGGGGAGCTTGCAATCTAAGTGGTATGATGGAAGACTTGCAGAGACCGCAGGTGAGGGGATAAGTGCAGTAGATGGCAGTGCTTGGCCACCATGGTTGGTAGGAGCGACTGTGGGTGTGGGGCAGTAGCCATGAGTCCAGCTATTGGGATGCTTGTTTTGAGAGATGCGTTTTAAGGTTGGGCGGCATTAAATTAGATTGGTTAACACCATTAGCAGGGAGAGAGGGGGAGGCGGGGAGGCGGGGGTGAGACGCAGCTCTTAAACACCTTTTTTTTCCCACCAGAACTTGTTCACAAATTCTTCCGAATGTAAAGATCTGCAGAAAGCTCGGGGAGCGCAGGTACCGAGGAAAGAGCCACGGATACACCCCACGGATACACCCCACGGATACACCATCGTGCAATATTGTTTCCCACAGAGTGCGGTTGTGGGTAATCTGGTAGAATCACACTCACATTTTCTGTACGAAAGAGTGATAGAGTGAAAATGTGAGTGCGACTCTACCACATTACCCACAACAGCACTTTGTGAGAAACAATATTGTATTATTGTGCATTTTCTTTTTAGAAGGCTAAAAGTGGTCCGGATTCTTTTTGTGGACCAACTCACTTTTTTTTTTTTTCAGTTTGACTGGCTAGAAATTATATATACTGATAGGGTTGCCAGGCGGCTTCTACAAAAATACTGGACACAATGGTGAAAGGTGCGGTGCGCTTGACACACACACTTCTCTCCGCTCCATGCTGTTTCCTCCTCTCCTTGGCCCCACCCCCAGGCTCCTGACTCCTCCTTGGCTGCTGCTGGGTAATGCAGTCAATCAGGACGGAGGAAGCTGCCCAGCCCCCTAGCAAAAGTATGGCTCTTTCCCTGCTCAGGGAAATCCTGCGGCCCGCCAAGCCGGTCACATACACGCCCAGAGAGGTAATACCGGTATACACATACACACCCAGAGAGGTAATACCGGTATACACATACACACCCAGAGAGGTAATACCGGTATACACATACACGCCCAGAGAGGTAATACCGGTATACACATACACCCCCAGAGAGGTAATACCGGTATACACATACACGCCCAGAGAGGTAATACCGGTATACACATACACACCCAGAGAGGTAATACCGGTATACACATACACTCCCAGAGAGGTAATACCGGTATACACATACACGCCCAGAGAGGTAATACCGGTATACACATACACGCCCAGAGAGGTAATACCGGTACACACATACACGCCCAGAGAGGTAATACCGGTATACACATACACGCCCAGAGAGGTAATACCGGTATACACATACACGCCCAGAGAGGTAATACCGGTATACACATACATGCCCAGAGAGGTAATACCGGTATACACATACACGCCCAGAGAGGTAATACCGGTATTCACATACACACCCAGAGAGGTAATACCGGTATACACATACACGCCCAGAGAGGTAATACCGGTATTCTCATACACGCCCAGAGAGGTAATACCGGTATACACATACACCCTGAGCGAGGTAATACCGGTATACACATACACACCCAGAGAGGTAATACCGGTATACACATACACACCCAGAGAGGTAATACCGGTATACACATACACGCCCAGAGAGGTAATACCGGTATACACATACACGCCCAGAGAGGTAATACCGGTATACACATTCACGCCCAGAGAGGTAATACCGGTATACACATACACGCCCAGAGAGGTAATACCGGTATACACATACACGCCCAGAGAGGTAATACCGGTACACACATACACGCCCAGAGAGGTAATACCGGTATACACATACACGCCCAGAGAGGTAATACCGGTATACACATACACGCCCAGAGAGGTAATACCGGTACACACATACACGCCCAGAGAGGTAATACCGGTATACACATACACGCCCAGAGAGGTAATACCGGTATTCACATACACACCCAGAGAGGTAATACCGGTATACACATACACGCCCAGAGAGGTAATACCGGTATTCTCATACACGCCCAGAGAGGTAATACCGGTATACACATACACCCTGAGCGAGGTAATACCGGTATACACATACACACCCAGAGAGGTAATACCGGTATACACATACACACCCAGAGAGGTAATACCGGTATACACATACACGCCCAGAGAGGTAATACCGGTATACACATACACGCCCAGAGAGGTAATACCGGTATACACATACACGCCCAGAGAGGTAATACCGGTATACACATACACGCCCAGAGAGGTAATACCGGTACACACATACACGCCCAGAGAGGTAATACCGGTATACACATACACGCCCAGAGAGGTAATACCGGTATTCACATACACACCCAGAGAGGTAATACCGGTATACACATACACGCCCAGAGAGGTAATACCGGTATACACATACACCCTGAGCGAGGTAATACCGGTATACACATACACTCCCAGAGAGGTAATACCGGTATACACATACACAACCAGAGAGGTAATACCGGTATACACATACACGCCCAGAGAGGTAATACCGGTATCCACATACACGCCCAGAGAGGTAATACCGGTATACACATACACACCCAGAGAGGTAATACCGCTATACACATACACGCCCAGAGAGGTAATACCGGTATACACATACACGCCCAGAGAGGTAATACCGGTATACACATACACACCCAGAGAGGTAATACCGGTATACACATACACGCCCAGAGAGGTAATACCGGTACACACATACACGCCCAGAGAGGTAATACAGGTATACACATACACGCCCAGAGAGGTAATACCGGTATCCACATACACGCCCAGAGAGGTAATACCGGTATACACATACACACCCAGAGAGGTAATACCGCTATACACATACACGCCCAGAGAGGTAATACCGGTATACACATACACGCCCAGAGAGGTAATACCGGTATACACATACACACCCAGAGAGGTAATACCGGTATACACATAAACGCCCAGAGAGGTAATACCGGTACACACATACACGCCCAGAGAGGTAATACAGGTATACACATACACGCCCAGAGAGGTAATACCGGTATTCACATACACACCCAGAGAGGTAATACCGGTATACACATACACCCTGAGCGAGGTAATACCGGTATACACATACACACCCAGAGAGGTAATACCGGTATACACATACACAACCAGAGAGGTAATACCGGTATACACATACACAACCAGAGAGGTAATACCGGTATACACATACACGCCCAGAGAGGTAATACCGGTATCCACATACACGCCCAGAGAGGTAATACCGGTATACACATACACACCCAGAGAGGTAATACCGCTATACACATACACGCCCAGAGAGGTAATACCGGTATACACATACACGCCCAGAGAGGTAATACCGGTATACACATACACACCCAGAGAGGTAATACCGGTATACACATAAACGCCCAGAGAGGTAATACCGGTACACACATACACGCCCAGAGAGGTAATACAGGTATACACATACACGCCCAGAGAGGTAATACCGGTATTCACATACACACCCAGAGAGGTAATACCGGTATACACATACACGCCCAGAGAGGTAATACCGGTATTCTCATACACGCCCAGAGAGGTAATACCGGTATACACATACACCCTGAGCGAGGTAATACCGGTATACACATACACACCCAGAGAGGTAATACCGGTATACACATACACAACCAGAGAGGTAATACCGGTATACACATACACGCCCAGAGAGGTAATACCGGTATACACATACACACCCAGAGAGGTAATACCGGTATACACATACACAACCAGAGAGGTAATACCGGTATACACATACACGCCCAGAGAGGTAATACCGGTATACACATACACACCCAGAGAGGTAATACTGGTATACACATACACGCCCAGAGAGGTAATACCGGTATACACATACACACCCAGAGAGGTAATACTGGTATACACATACACACCCAGAGAGGTACAGGCATACCCCGCTTTAAGTACACTCACTTTAAGTACACTCGCGAGTAAGTACATATCGCCCAATAGGCAAACAGCAGCTCGCGCATGCGCCTGTCATCACGTCCTGAAAAGCAATACCGGCTCCCTACCTGTACTGAAGCTGTGCACAATTGGGGAGACTATAGAGCCTGTTACAAATGCGTTATTTACATCAGTTATGATGATTGCAGTACAGTACATGCATCGATAAGTGGGAAAAGGAAGTGCTTCACTTTAAGTACATTTTCGCTTTACATACATGCTCCGGTCCCATTGCGTACGTTAATGCGGGGTATGCCTGTAATATGGTATACACATACACGCACAGAGAAGTAATACCGGTATACACATACACGCCCAGAGAGGTAATACTGGTATACACATACACACCCAGAGAGGTAATACTGGTATACACATACACACCCAGAAAGGTAATACCGGTATACACATACACGCCCAGAGAGGTAATACCGGTACACACATACACACCCAGAGAGGTAATACTGGTATACACATACACACCCAGAAAGGTAATACCGGTATACACATACATGTCCAGTATTACCTCTAACTTTTTACTGGACAGAGTGTCCAAATACTGGACAGGTCGGTTCAATTTCGGACACCTGGCAACCCTATATACTGATTCTAACATTATTATTCGCAATGGTGCAAGGACACTGACTGGGAGAAACAGCCCACTTTTTTTTGCCACAATTCTTTGTTAAAAACTGACTGATCTATTGTCATTTTTATTGAAATTATTATTCGTTTTTGTTTTTTTGCTTAGGATTCCGGCACTTTTCCCCTACCAAAAATGGTGTTTGAAATACATTGCTTTCCCCTTTTTATCTTTACCATAACCTTTCTTGCATGGTAACTACTCTAATATTTCATACACAGATTATTATCCGTTATTTGAATAATTCACCAATATATTCAGCAGCACGGAACAGTGGGGGGGGGGGGGAGGATGAAAACAATAACAAAAATACAATTATACAGCGATGTGCAAATGTCTTCAAATTTGCTTTGCAACACTTTTTGTGGGTTTTTGTCTCTTACATTTCTCATGTTGAGAGCGTTCACATTGAGCAGAATTTCACCAGTATTGGCACAATGTTGTCACTGTTCGACAGAATATAGCGATAATTGTACCGTACTATACAAAGCCCCAAGGGAAATAGCACATTGACTTTTAAGGCTTGGCAAAAAAAAAAAATTGTGACGCTTGCCGATTATCAGACAACTTTTCAAAAACACCCTAGGCAAATCTCACGTGTGTTGTGAACTTCGGAGACAATCTATCCATATTATGACACTGGTGTAGTAGCAGGTAAGGAGAGCAAAGTGCCAAGGAGCTTATCTGTATAACACTCATGTTGCTTTAACCACACATGGGCAGACTGTATGTAGAAATATTACCACGTTATCGGTGCTTGGCTACGATCCTTGTCATTTGTAATAGTGGCATATTAATGTTGTAACACATCGCTAGAAGTGAATGTTATATTTGGTAGCTAGATTAGACATCATTTGAGGTTTCAGTGCTTATTTTTTGTCAGATCAGTGTTGTCATTTTATTTAAAAAAAAAAAAATCTGTGTGGGTTAATAAACATTTTTTGACACAAATTGGATGTTGGGGTTTATCGGTGCACTTCTTATTTTTAGTTTTTATCCTCCCCGTGTGTTGTCTTTGTCTCTGACCTGTGGCCGGGCTGCTATATGTGGTGGAAATCATAGGACATGATTTTTTTTAAATCGGTTTGAACCGGAAATGCAAAATGATGTATCAGTATCAGTGTTGTTTTTTCTGTTCAAACTTAAAACTGGAATCCCTAGACATAATAATAATGTGTGTATGTCAATAAGACTGAATGAGTCTTTATCCATAGCCGCTAATTCGGACTAAATTCTCGGTTGAAGTAGATGGCGAATTTTGCCAGGTAACGGCCCGATCGGCAGATATAGAATAATACCCACTGTGTATTTGTGGTCTTATTTAGCTGGGAAGAAAGTGACCGTGTATTCTTTCTTTTCTTTTAGGACTCCGTTATCTGTGTGCTTGTGCCGTCTTACCATCTGACATGAAGAGATCAATGTGGTTTCAGATGTGTGTGGCGCTTTGTAGCGTCCTGCTCAGATCACCAAGCATCAAATGTTTCTCTCTTCAGAAACTGGAAAATCGGAATGTAGTGGATGTCCCAGGTTTAGCAAAAATGAAAGGAGTATTTGACGGCGTAGGGACAGAGACCACCAGCAGCCTAAAGTCCTATCCAGGGGCATCCCTTCTAACCACCCATTCTACAGTAGACATGGCTTCACATGACACAGCTACACAGCCATATGGGACCTCGTCAAATAGCATATTTACTGTTCAAGAAGAAACAGAAAACCACCATAGTCTACTTGGTAACAGCACCATGAGTGGTGGGAACCCTGAGATTAATAGTCCAAGTCTTGTAATCAGAGCAAGTCCCAATGGGCAAACCAAGGCATCAAGTGAAAATGGAATTCTAACCACAGCTGTGTATCCTGTAGAATACACGCCGAGACTGGCATCTTTAACCAAGACCACAGTAGTGGTTCCAGACAAACTTGACCATACAGCAGACCAAGAAAACACAAAGATAAAAGAAAGTAGTGGGGAACATCCCTCTCCGGTTAACACTATGGAAATGTTAACTACCAACCCAAGAACCAGCAATGTTAAAGCCGAAGATGATCTGTCTACTTTGTCTTTCCATTTAGTTGACCATCCCGTGATGGCCACGCGTGATAACATTGTAAGAGGTGAGGCAAGTCTGGCCATATTGACAGTGGAGTCCATCAGTGTTGAAAGCACAGTGCCCGCTAATATTGACAATGACTTAGAAAGTGCAACGCCGGTCAACCTTTCCAATGGCAGCAATGGCAGCAATATTGACAATGACTTAGAAAGTGCAACGCCGGTCAACCTTTCCAATGGCAGCACCGATTCCATCGTCTCGCTGATCAGTGAAGAGTGGGATGATACAAAAATAAAGACTACAAGTTCTGTAAAAGTAGCTGAACAGGATAACATAATGTCAGAGTATATAACAACATTGTATGCTACAGAGGAGAGTACGGACAGCAGTGTGGAAAGGGAAGCTGCCCTATCCAGCACATTTCCCGTCATAACTGTACACTCTGAAGACCACACAATGACTGATGCAGCAGAAAGCGTCCCTTTCACCTTGCCTCAAGAGATACCAACCGCTTATAGCCAACAGAGCATGTCAAATTCTATAGTGCCTTTAACGGAGGTGAGCATGGCTGCTGTGCAAGATGATGGCCTTGGCATGCCACTGCAGGGCCTCACTGCAGCAGCCGCAGGCCTGAATCAAGAACTCGCTGATGCATTGGGAAATCAATTTGGAGGTAAAGAACCGCAGCTCATTTTTCAGGAGCAGTATAGGGAAACGTATTATAATTCACTATGTAATGTAAATCAATAATCGTTAGTTCAGTGGGAAGGTTTCTGATCTTTAGCTGCAACTGATACACTCCGAAAATGACCCCCTATGAGAAAACGATAAGCCGATATTAAGCCAAGGGTGGCCAACTCCAGGCCTCGAGGGCCACCAACAAGTCATGTTTTCAGACTCTCTGCTTCAGCACAAGGGCTCAGTCTTCGACATTCCATTCTCAGTCTTCAACTGAGCCTCTGATTGAGCCACCTGTGCTGAAGCAGGGATATCCTGCAAACCTGATCTGTTGGTGGCCCTTGAGTACTGGAGTTGGCCACCCAGGTATTGGTCATATCTCTTGGTGGATCCATTGGAAGAAGGCGAGTTGTTCGCTCGCCTCTCAGATCTCGCCCTCCGTCACGCGGCTTCTGTCTCGGCAATGCTGTTTTGTTTTTTTGCAGCAAAGAGAATTATTTTGTCTAAGACAAAAGGGAACATTGCTGATTCAATTAACAGGCATAAGACAGTAAGAGCCAGTGCTGCCTTAGAGCGTTAGTGTTGGCTTGTGTTTCTCCGTGACAGCAGAGGCGAAACCTGATGTTCCACATCACAGGAGATGGAACGGAACATATTCTGAAAGTGTTTTCTTTGCACTGTAATCTTTTATTGACGGTAAGATAACCGAACCTGACAGAAAAAACAGACCTTCCATTCATTTAACTAGCTTACTGTTCTATTACTGGATTTAATACCACAGCTCAACCCTGTTATAGCGCGATCCGTTACCACGCGAATCCGCTTATAACGCGATGCAAGCGTGGCTCCCAATTTTTGTATTTATGAATACTTTACAACACGATTATTGGTGTCTTAAATACTTTATTGTACAATGCATACAATTGTACATTATTTCTAATGCGATCCGCTTATAGCGCGATGTGATTCTTTGGACCCCAAGCACAGCGTTATAAGGGGGTTGAGCTGTATAACACAGAACATGCAGAATTGTTCTTTGGACCTTCTAGTGCAGGGGTGGCCAACTCCAGTCCTCAAGGGCAACCAACAGGTCAGGGTTGAAGGATGTCCCTGGTTCAGCACAGGTGGCTCAGTCTTTGAGCCACTATTTGAACCAGCTGTGCTGAAGCAGGGATATCCTTTAACATCCTGTTTGCCCACCATATCCTTTAAACCTGACCTTTTTGGTTGTCCTTGAGGACCGGAGCTGGCCGCCCCTGCCCTAATGTTTTTAGGCACTTTAACTTCAGCTTGGATGGTTGTTCATTGTCTTAGTCAAATATTGCGAGGTTATACAACCCATCCCAGCAGTATTAAAGTATTTACTCCATCGATACTCTATATAGCACCCCTCCTATTTCATTTTAAAATGCACTGTCTTATTAATCTAGCACTGGTCATTTATGGATTGTGGAGGGATTCATACTTTTGTTTTATTGTACAGTACTCAATGGATTTCTTCATATTTTATTTATTCCCAACTTATGGAGGTTGTTAAAGCTGTGCAGATTTGTACTGTCACTCACCCCAATTTAGTTGAAACTCCATATAACATTTGAAAAACTGAACCTCGCAATTTTTTTGTTAGCTCCGGAGAACCCCCGGTGTCAGACTTACTTACAAGTCTAGTTGCCTGTGTTCTTCCTGGACAATTAAAGATGGCTGCCACAGTTGTCCAATAGGAAGCCGCAACATCATCATTGCTTCTTCCTATTGGTCCACAGGGCCTCCAAGATTTGGTGCCCATTTGGGTTTCCCTAAAGGGAGCAGAACACCTGCGACTACACCGGTAAGCAACTCGGGAACCAAGGGAGCTACAAATAGCGCTTTTCAGCTCCGGACAACCCCTTGGTTCACATTTCTGCTTTAATCGGTGCCTTCCCCATAGATCTTAACCTCATAAATAGAGAGGCAATCTCTATTCGGGAGCTTTGAGTCCGAGGCTTTTTACTGCCTTTCATTATAAAACACCTTATCTTTTATATGGCAGGTGTTGGCCACCAGAGAACAGAAGTGAGTGAAGACGCCAACACTTCCGCGACAGGTGCGAACCTAATGGATGTTATAACTCAAGAAACCACCAGGGAGCTTGAAGTGACGGGTAAAGTAGGAGCGACCGTATCCGAGGAATCCGCACTGGGCGGTGTGACCCAGCATTGGCAAAATCCCAGAACCACGGCCAATATTGGCTCGTCTACCACTGCTCAGCTGTCATTTGCTGCAGTTCCTCACGCCGAAGGTATGGCATACAGTAGGTTTACAGTTTTGTGGTGCCATTTGTAGGGGTGTCAGACTAACTTTCCCACAGATACCTCAAAGCAGCCATGCCTCATGTCTCCATACGATTCAACGGTAATGTTGCAAGAGAATAGAATTGGTCTGGCGACATGTGTAGTTTGGAGTACAAATGACAGCAGCAGTTGGTGGAATTAATAATGAATTTAGATGGAAATATCTGTTTTTCATTCATTCATTTCCTTTTTTTCAGGTTTGGTCACATAAAGCTGACTTACCAATGTATATGTGGATTTTATGTCTGGTAAGCAGACTCATCTGTTGTTAATATCTTTGTAGGTTTGATCCCAGCTTCTGAGGAGGAGATATTTTCAGCTGTTTCAGAGACTGTAACTGTATTTACCGTCGGAACAATAGAGGCTGAAAAAGCAACCGTCACCAGTACGGTCACATCACCATCCATGTCCTCCGAAATCAACATGATGATCCCTTCCGCAACACGAGTCGGTCCAACAGTAACCTATGGGCTGCAGAAGCTCGAATCTGAAGGTAGGATTATGTCCTTCTGGTATGGGGAAAGGAGACACACCTGCACTGATGTTTCCATGGCTTTTCCCCCGTATTCACACGCGTGGTGATTTACGGATCAAACACTATCACCGTTATGCCTCCTTAATATAGGGTCAATGTATCGAACTCCACAATGCGCACTTACTAGTTGAATTCCGACACGATAAGCGTCATATTGACCTTGGTCTCTTCTGGATCTGTTAGGCTGCGCTTATAGTGACGACGATGGCGACGTCAGGCTGTGGTCGCTGGAAAAATCAAATTGAGATGACTTCCAGCGATCGCGACCAAGCTGTCGCTCCGTCGCGCCGCGCTTGCTATAAGCGCCCGCAATGGCGGCGATGCATTTATTTTGACGTGACGTCGCATCACTGTCGCCGGAACTATAAGCGCAGCCTAAGTAGTCTTACATTCACTTATCCTGCAACCAAACAGCCAGATTGGCTCGCCCCGCATGGCCGACTCGATGGCGGTGCTATCGGTGCGACTGCCACACGCTTGCAGAGGGCCTGCACTCTCCCCCGGGATCCCACCTGTGGAGTGGCGATGGAGGAAGCCCACCCATGCAACGGTTACTGAAGCCGGGCCCAACTTCCGTGTCAGTACGCCCCCTGGTGGGCTCCCTCCAGTGCTGTCCCAACTGCCCCACAGGTGGGGCTCCAGGAAGCGCAAGAGGCCCCACACTCACTTTGCACCGGACCCCTGCGATGTTCCAAGCTGGCTCTGTGATCTAATTATCCTATTACAGGACAATAGATGAGTTTAGTCACATCAGGAACCTCTTTCCGACCTTCTTTTTCTGATACGCCCCCAACCCTTTACCGGTACAGTACAGTGGATCTTTTTATTGACTCTGCCATTGGTGCCCATGCATTTACACGCCAGAAGAGGTCTCCAAACTCCACTTTGCTAAATAATCTTGTCCAGTTGCTGACAGAAACCGAACGTCAGGGTCTGCCACTGGCTACTGTTGTATCTGTGAGGGTTTTATTTGGAGTTTTCGAACACCAACCAGGTACGCAGCGCTTCACAATGTGCACACATAGTATAATACAGGGAACATGATAATGCAGATGAGAGAAGTTTATCAGGACAGGAATGTAGCATTGGGAGATAGGAGTTTGTGCCCCGAATAACTCACCATCTAATTTGGATTGGACCCATCTCATCTATTGTTGACATCATTCTCATTTTTCCTCCTTCTCTTCCCATTTTTGACAAGGTTGTAGAGGACTGGGACACATCTATAGCCTGAATTATTGAGATTGTTATATTTCTATGGCACCAACATATTGTGTAGCACAGTACAATGTGAGGGTTAGGACAATAACAAAACATAAAATGCATACAACTTCAAATCTAATGAAACAATAGGTCCCTGATCCGAGAAGCTTGCCAACCTAAAAGGCTGAATGTCCATCACTGTCCCGCACCAGGCTAAAAACCGCGAGGCTACAAGAACAAATATGACTTTTGTACCCATTGTGTCTCCTTGGCTACTAGGCCAGTATTGCATTGTACGTGTCTGTTTGGTTATCGGATTAGAACAGCATGGAACACAGCAGTCCACGTTCAGAACACTCCCTGAAAACAAAGAGGCTGCAGTGTAGGGAAATGATGTTGTCACGTGGTACGGAGACACCTTTATCTCTGGACGGAGGGAATTGGATATGAGGCTTGGCTCTCTGTGACCTTTTAGAAAGTCAATTGCTGCCTCTGGTAACATGTACATTGTAATCTCTTTTTGAGTAATAGTTAATTTTGCCTGTACATTCTTGTCACGGTGCTGTATACATGGTCAGTGCGGATGAAAAAGAAATGTATCTTGGTTATGATTAATATACACGGAAGTTGAGTATGATTATATAGTAACATAAATGGGCGGGGGGGGGGTGTTCAGTTGAAAAAAGACAGTCAATCGATTCAGCTTTTGCTATATTCTAAAATTGGGTCTCTTTTTAAAACAGCTTTTATTTAAAGAGAGGGAGCGACTCAGTGAGTAAAGACACTGACTGGCGCTGAGTTTGAAGCAGGGGAACCTGGTTCAATTCCCGGTGTTGGCTCCTTGTGACCTTGGGCAAGTCACTTTATCTCCCTGTGCCTCAGGCACCAAAAGCATAGATTGTAAGCTCCATGGGGCAGGGACCTGTGTCTGCAAAATGTCTCTGTAAAGCGTTACGTAAAACTAGCAGCACTATACAAGAACATATTATTATTATTATTATAAGAGGTACAGTAGTGCTGAAAAAAACCCAAACATGTTAAAGTTCTTCAACAATTAGAGGGGTCTGTATATTTTTATTTATATAGTGCCAACGGTGTAAACAGCACGTTACAAAATTACAATACAAGAACAATAATGGGGATACCAGCAGCAAGTAAATTACACACAAGGTAAAAGAAGACCTAACCCGAAGAGCTCACAATCTATGTAAAATCTGTGCTATAAAAGCGCCCTTTTTTTGGTGGATGGTGTTTCCACCAACTAGGAAATTTCCTGTTTTCTGGAGAAAATGGTAAAATCCTGGAAAACTGGACATTGGAGTGGTAATAATTGCAGAATCGAGCCACGGCCGTCTTCACTTCACCTCTGTGTTGTTGTTCTGTTTGACACTCCTCTTCTGACAAGCCGTGGGACGTCCCGGGCTGCACCGCATGATGCGTGGATAAGGGGATTCGCCACCAGACCAGTTGGAGTAATCCTGGGGTTTTTTGCATGCTTATCTGGTGGTGAGCGCACTTTGGGAGCCCTTTGTCATGGATGCTGACTTCCTGCGGCCGTGGAGGCGCGAGTGGTGTTTTTTTGCAGCGCCCAACGAGTGGTTCATTCGTCACTTGGCAGAAAGCCAGCATCATTTTGCGATTTAGCAGCGACGGATTTCTCCTTCCGAATCGCAGCATCCAATGACGCTACGGACGTCCCCAAAGTGGTCACACGGTGTCGTGTTGACATGTCATTTGACGTCGTGACGTCACGCTGCCATGGCAACGAGACGCTGCGATTCGGAAGGAGGAGGGCGGCAGCAAGGAGGCAGACGCCACAGGTAAGTGCCTTCCCATCAGGCCCGATAAACTCGAGAGCGCGGCATCTGTATATGGCGACGGACATTTTTGCCGCCCCAAAATTTTGCCGCCCTAGGCCCGGTCCTAATGGGAAATCCACCACTGGCGGTAAGAATTAGATCACAAAAACGCTGGCTGTCCTGGTTCTCTACACATTGGCGCCGGAGTATTGCTTTCCAAAATAGCACCCAGTTACGCGCATAGCACTTGCTAAAGAAGCATTTTAAGGCTCCCTTGTTATTGGATTTATTTTTGTGATGTATTGTGTTCTTGTCTTCTTGAGCACATAGTATATTTCACTTTAAGGAGAATTCGAGTCATCAGCTCAGCGTAAAGCTCTTTTCAGACCCTCCAAGATAAATGAGCCGTTTCCCCTGCTTTGGCCGCCCGTCTCGTCACCTGAGTTTGCCAAAGATTGTAGGGCACGAGAAATCAACCACTTCATATCGCTGGCATCCCAGTTCGGTGCTCGCTTCCCTCGGAAGCAGTGAGACCTACCGGGAGGAAGCTCCAAGAGAGTGATGGAAGCGGGAAGAAGCCATGGGGGTCTTCATCAGGTGGAGGAGGTCATTACCCTATAGACATGAGACCCCTGACAAGCTAGGCCCCACGAGGTGAGAGCTGCGAAGTGTGGGGGAGGAGCAGCAGTGTCCGGGTCTCGTCTTGTGGGGTAATACGCCAATGTCACCTGGAGCCCGGCAGGTTGTGGGGTGTCCCCTCCGCTATCTGAGATTATCAGTCCCTATGGAACCTGTATGACAAATTGGTACATTCATATGCAATTTGCTGATTAGCCCTTTCAATAACTTGTTTTGGATCATTGTTGCTTTAAAACATTTGCACTCCTGTGAAAACAATTAGAGACATTCACACCAACTATTTGTATATGGCACTAATGTGGGCAACTTGTCTGTAGTCGGGATTAGTTACACAACTACATCGTTACATCGTTACATCGTTACATAGTAGATGAGGCTGAACAAACACATATGTCCATCAAGTTCAACCTATGCTAAATGTAGACAACAGATACTTTATCCTATATCCGTACTTACAGTATATTGAGCCAGAGAGAGGCAAACAAAAAACCCCAGTGACACATTATCCAATGATATCTCATAAGGGGAAAATAAATTCTTTCCTGACTCCAAATAATGGCAATCCTATTTCTCCCTGGATTAACATCCTTCCCATGTTTACTTATTTGGTATATCCCTGTTTACCTTTCCAAAGAAAAGTTGTCCAACCTTTTTTTAATGATAATTTTAAAGATATGTATTGTATCTGCCATCGCAGTCTCCATGGGTAATGAATCCCACACTGTAACTGCCCTTACTGTAAAGAACCCTTTCCTTTGTTGCTGGTGAAATCTCCTTTCCTCCAACCTTAAGGGATGGCCCCGAGTAATTTGTACTGCGCTTGGGATGAATAGGTCTTTTGAAAGCTCTTTGTATTGTCCCTGAATATATCTGTATACAGGCATACCCCGCTTTAAGTCACTCACTTTAAGTACACTCGCGAGTAAGTACATATCGCCCAATAGGCAAACGGCAGCTCACGCATGCGCCTGTCATCACGTCCTGAACAGCAATACCGACTCCCTACCTGTACCAAAGCTGTGCGCAAGCGGGGAGACTATAGAGCCTGTTACAAATGCGTTATTTACATCAGTTATGCATGTTTATAACGATTGCAGTACAGTACATGCATCGATAAGTGGGAAAAGGTAGTGCTTCACTTTAAGTACATTTTCGCTTTACATACATGCTCCGGTCCCATTGCGTACGTTAATGCGGGGTATGCCTGTATAGTAATCATATCACGCCTCTTTTCTAATATAAATAAATCAAACTTAGCTAGATTTACATGATCTTATAGTTGCTGTATACACCGAGTGCCTGGTGCCAATATCCATTCATTGCATGTTATATACATGTACACGCTTGCTGATATACAAGCGTTTCTGTGCAGCCTGGTTTCTCTTTGCTGCTGAATGTTTCCCTTGTGGATTGTAAAATAACACGTACACATGTGAAAATAAAATTCAGTACTTAAAAATAAAGCATAGTTGTTGTTGTTTTCCTTCTTGCATAACTGACATACTACATGCATGCAGCATGTAACGTTACAGGTTGGGATGTAATGTGTTGTGGGGCTCACGCTTGTTACCGTCTGGTACAGCATATCATCCACGGTCCATTAGCCACAGAACAGTGAAGTGCGTGACTCATTAGCTGCAGAGTAATAGGCAGAATGAAGGCACGCACACAGACGGGGGACGGGGGGGGCCGTGGGGGGGGGGGGGGGGGGTGAGGGGGTGGTGGGGGGGGGAGCAGGGCTTTTTCATGCTAATACGGTTGCTGCTTGTTCTCATCTTCTAACTGCATCGTTTTGTCTGGGATTTTGTTTTTTCGCTGCAAATGTTATTTTTTTTGACCAAGAACTCCACAAATTGAAGAACAATTGACGCAAACTGCGCCATTTTCATTTTGTGTCTCTTTGCATCGAGGTTTTTGCACCGAGCTTTAGATAGACACCAGCTTACAACTTAGGAAGTGTCATCAGGAAGAGTTATTGACATGATGCACAGACTATGAGATGTATCAAATTCTGCGTCTCCCTGCGTCACTTTCTTATCTTGTGTTGGCGTAAGAAAAAAATTCCAATAGGTTTGTGGTGGCGTTTCTGTTTCTGGCTTACAACTTGCATGGAATGTAAAAAAACAAAACAAAAAAACACTTTCCTACATTTGGCGCAAACAGAAAATGGAGCCAATGCGTCAAAACAAACTTGTGTTCACTCTTTCTTTACGTTGATGCGTCTCATCCTGTCTGTGTTGGGGCTACTTCTGGTTCCATCCTTGTAAGGCTCAGCTTATACTGTGTGCGATGGCGCTTGCACGCGCCAAGCACAAATTGCAGAATCCCTTAGAGGCCGCCCCTAGTGTGCACGATGGCGCGGGCGCGGTTTGAAAAGACAAAAATGTTGTCTTTTCAAGCGACAGCCACGTTACGTGAGCGCTTCAGCCAATCGTGGCGAACCAGCTCCGTGATGTCATAGCCACACTCCCAGATCGCCTGAAACACTGTAATCAGAAATCACTCGAGCGTCGGGCGCGCACCACGCCATGCACGCGCTCAAGCACAGTATGATCTCAGCCAAATGAGCAGCATGGTCGTTGTTCAGGTGGAGGGGATGTTATTTACACCGCGTGCTTATTTTGATGATCCCAGTAGTGTTTTCTTTAGTAAGTCTGCCCGAGACATTGAACGTTCAGCCGCTTCTTACGGCTGGCACGGCTTTTTCAGCTGTCTAGCGTTTGCTGGCTCGCATGCTCCATCTTCCCTTCAGCCATGCAGAACTGCCACTGCGGCACGTTGTCACTCAAGTGTCATTTTGTCATTACTTCTCCTAACTGCTTCAGTGCTTCATTGATCCTTTTTTCCTTTCATGCTTCCGTGCGTTCGACTTTGCTTTTCATCTAAAGTCTGCAGCCCGCCTGTATGCAACATTTTCATTTTCTGGTATTTACATTTAAACAATTGTAGCTAAATAATAAAAAAAAAAATACTCGCATTATTTTATAGGCTTAGGTTTAGTGAGCCTGTACTATCTCCGTGTGCAATATCTGCTCTGCAAAAATCCTCTGATATGCTTTGTTTTTATTTATTCCCCTCCCTGCGTTATTTGTACCGTTCAGCTTTTTTTCGAAGTCATTATGACATCACAGTGATACTTATGATGACAGCAGTTTGGTAGCATACGAATGAGTAGCCAATAACTTGAAAGGGAGCCGGACGTAGAGGGGATATATTTTTTCGTTTTGTGCAAAATCAATACAATATTTTACACAGGAATAATAAAAGCAAATGTATACAGAGAAAGATGTTAGACGTTTTAAAAAAAAACTAATGGTCGCTACATGAAGTAAGAAATAACCCTTGAATGTAGCTTGTACGCTTGGTATGTATTAGAACACGGGGGGGTGCGAGACTTTCTGCGGGGTGCGAGACTTTCTGGGGGGGGGGGAGCGCGGCGGTTACAAAGGCTCCGCGCTTCCCCAAAGGCATTTAAATTAAATGCCGGGGATCGCGTGAGGCCTCTGTGACTAAAATAATGCTGAGGAGTCATGTGACATTACGTTGCCATGGCAACATGTCACATGACCCCGCGGCATCATTTGACACTGGGTTGCCATGACGACACATCGCTGGAAGGTGAGTGGGGGAGAGCAGGCAGGGGGGTGCAGGAAGAAAACTTTGCGCACCCCTGTATTAGAACAGTGGTTCCCAACTCAAGAACGCCCAACAAGTCAGGGTTTAAGGCTGTCCCCGCTTCAGCACAGGTGGTTCAGTTAAAATGACTGAGCCACCGGTGCTGAAGCAGGGATATTTTTAAAACCTAAACTGTTGGGGGGTTCTTAAGGACTGGAGTTGGAAACAGAATGGCACACTTGGTCACGGCCAACTGACCGTCAGCGTTAGGCCGCTGACCGACCTTCTGCCGCTGGCCACTTCTACAATAAGGTACCTTTTTGTGCTTTTAGTGACTTTTGGTGCTTTTGTTAGGATAGGGAGATAATTAAAGGGGATTAGCGGTTAGTAAGGAGGCTAAGGATTTTAGGGTAGAGGGTAGCGTTGGTATTGGGGGTTAACATTAGGGTAAGGTTAGGGACACGTGGCAAGGTGAGTTGTGTGGCGGTCATTTGGCCCAAACCAGATGTCCTAGACAGAGTTGGGAACCCCTGCATTAGAGATTCTTTACTCTGCCCACTGAGATTCCGCCTCTGCCAGTCACCGGGCAATGCATGCGGTTATTTATCTGTCTGATACTGGTGGAAGGAACTCCAGCTAAGCAGCTCCTGGGGAGCCCCATCAGCCTGTCCACCTTTGGGGCGACGCAGACATACACTGGGGTGGTTGATTTTTCAATGCACGTGACATCATACTGGTGACATCTTACTGGTGACATCATACTGGTGACATCATAATGAGTCAGGTAGCTATAAAGTTTACACAGAAAGCAGACGAGAAAAGAGAGGAAGCCCGTTGGCTCGAGAGGAGAAAGTAAGAAAGAATTGGGGATATCATAAAGATTTGAAAGGAAGGTGAGGAGAGGGAGATAGATGAGGGGAGGGGGGAGATAGATGAGGGGGGAGAGAAGGGGGAAGGGGAGTGAGAGGAGGAGGTTGGTTTCTTTGAATTTCTGAGCAACGCAGGATATTTTCAGTTAGTAATATATATTCTACTAGCTGAAAGTACCCAACGTTGCTCGGAAATTCAAAGAAACCAAAAAATACTGCGATTTTTTTAATTGGATAATCACATTTTTTAGTTTCTTAATGAAAATCTATGTATTTCTTTTTATTCTAATGCTGTTGGGTAAACTATATTTTTGTTTTTTCCATCAGGTGCATAAATATAAACATTTTTTTCTCAGTTCCCACTCTGGAGCATTCAACATAACGTTAACCAACGTGCAAAACATTTATTTCCTAAATTCAGCCCACCTACTTACAATCGTGTCGAATTTGGTTAAAATCAGTGCAGTTTTGAATGGTTCAGTCTGCCATCTTGATTCAAAATGGCGTCCAATCACAGACAAAAACCTTCCTCTTGATCTCATGAACAATCATGCAAAATGTGGTTGTGATCTCTTAAGAGTTGTCCAAATGCATAGCTACGAGATACACAGACGCACACAGACACACACAGACGCACAGCTTAACCAACATATATCGGAGATTGAGGACAGTGGCTCTGTATCACTTTTTGCTTTGGTGTTTCCCTGTATAGAAGGAGACGAAGAGGAGGAGGAGGAGGAAGAAGAGGAAGATGATGACGACGATGGAGATGATGATGAGGAGGAGGAAGAAGACAAAGATACTGACTCAGTAGATGATAGTGTTGAAGGGGATGCGGATTTGCCGACATTCACCCTCCCAGGCCTGTCCTCCCAGGAACCCCTAGAAGATGAGAGGAACGTGGTGCTGATGGCTGGGGCAGCATATCAAGTACCGGACACCCTGGAATGGGAACATCAAAACCAAGGACTAGGTAAGAGACACACTCTATGTCCCCATTATATTACGTGGGGGAAATACAACTTGTTTTGAAGTGGCAACCCAAGCCGTTTTTATCCCCCCCACCCCCATCTTTTAAAAACACAGAATTGAAGCATGGTGTCTGGCAGAACTCCAGTAATTTCAGCTCCGGGCGCCCCCTGATTCCAGAGTTACTTCCCTCTGCACTGGGTACCGGTAGCCACGCCGGGGTTCACTATATGCCTGCTTTTCAAAGCTCCCGGGCTCTGCGGGCCAATTGGAAGCCGTGATGTCATCAGGTGTAGCTTCCTATTGACCAATGTGACGAGGAAGCTGAGGGATACCAGCACCCCCTGGGGGTCCCCAAAGCCGAATTTGACGGGTTTCAGCTCCCCTGCTTCAAACCTGTATTAAAATATGGAGGAGAAAAAAAATGGCTTGGGCTGCTCCAATAACCTTGTAGTTGGTAAATTATATAAATATAATATACGCATTTTTTTTTTTTAACCCACTTTTAGCTATGTAATCGTAATATTGTTGCGGAATTTATAAATTACACCGTTCTTAAGTTTGCCACTGTTACCAGTGGCGGATTTATAAAAATGCCGGCCGTAGGCCCTTACCTGGTGCCGCGCGCCTTCGTGCCGCCCTCCGCTTTCTTCCGCGTCAAATGACGCTGGGATGTCACATGGCGTCGCATTGCCACGGTAACGTGATGTCACCCGGCATTGTGTTGCCGTGGTAACGCCAGGTCACGGCATCATTTGACACTGAAGAAGGAGCAGCGTGGCACGAACGAGGAGGTAATAACTTTACAGAGGCCCCCCCCCCCCACACTGTTCCCCCCCCCGACAATCAGTGGGGAAGAGAGCGGGGCATCTGTATATGGGGGTGGAGGGGGGAAATAAATGGGGAAATTTGCCACCCCCCAACTTTTTCCGTCCTAGGGACGGGGGCCAAATGGAAAATCCGCTACTATTATTATTAATTATAGTATTCATTATGAAATCGCCCCCTACTGTTTGCGACTGTCGTGCACTTGCGTCAAATCAATTCACTCATTTATCTCGGCGTATTTCGATAATACTATGGTTACATCAATATATTGCAGATGTACTTTGTCTGTTTTCTCTCTCTACCTGACTTGAAACAAGACGTGTGATTTTTATTGATGAACTGTTTCTCTTGGGAAAGGACAGTTGTATTCATATCACCGTGATTCTAACGCCAGAGTGTGATACAGAAATGTTCTGTGCTACAGTTAGATCGACGCGTTTTTAAACCGCTTTACGGGTTTGAAAACCAACACGTTGCAGGCCTGTCACTCTCAATGGTCCCTTTAAATCCCATGAGAAGTTATTAATGCGCTGTTACTTGCGTTCTAGTAAATGGAAGATCATGAGTCATTAACTATTGTGTACCCCATTTCACACTATATTTAGTAGGGAGGAATCTATCGGTTTCTGCATTTTATTTCAACAACATTGGTTTCACATTGTTTGTAGCCAGTAACTGACCTCGCACTGAGGAGACCCAAAAGGTTGAAACAGCTGTCTGTGAGTAGGGTTACTAGCTCTGCACTTCTTTAACCCAGGCTGTGCAGAAAACGCTGTGGAATTCGGCAGGCATACGCTTATTGGGGATCCATGTTAAAAGGGATTAGAAGCAAAAAGTGACACACTGTGAGTGCTCATTTGCATGTCATTACCCAGAATCCCTGGCTGCAGTGGAAGCACCTTGTGCCAAGAGATTAATGGGGAAGGGCAGGGTTGCAGACCTGCTTGAGACATGTGAATGTGCTCACACGTGATATTTTTATTTGGTAAAGAAGTCATGGAATATGTTTAAACTTATTTTGGCACTAGAGGGCAGAGCATGCTTACTGCTCTATAGCAAAGTCCATACAGCATAAATCAAGTGTTTCTCAACCAGGGTGCTAAGAATAAACCCGAGAGTTCCCCATTGGAAAACAAATGACGATGTTATTTGATAGAAGGCCTTTACCCCCTGCAAAAAAAAAAACCCCGGAGAATCCAAATGCCTCTGGCGTCTTGTCCAGAGAGTTCCACGTTATCCTATCAAACGCCTTTTCCGCATCCAGACTCAGCAACACAGCCTTCAATTTAGACTTATGTACCTGGTCAATGACATGAATAATTTCCCTTGTATTATCCGACGCCTGGCGCTCACTCACAAATCCCACCTGGTCATAGTGTGTTAATCTAGGCAGTATTGGATTCAACCTGGTAGCCAGAATGTTACTATAGATTTTCAGATCCGTATTAAGAAGTGAGATTGGTCTGTAGCTACCACAACATAAGGGATCCTTTCCCTCTCTAGGGATCACCACTATACCATCTCTCGAATAATTTGCGTTATGGGCCGAACCCGGGATTTTTGCATTCGGGGTTGAATTGTCTAGATCAGGGGGTGCGCCAACTTCCTGCGCTGCGCCGCCCCCCCCCCCCCCGCCTGCTCTCCTACTCTGTCGCGCCCCCCTTACCTCCAATAAAGCGTCAAATGTTGCTGCAGAGTCATGTGACGCTCAACGTTATTTGACGTCACATCTCCATGGTAACGGGCGTCATTTGACGCTGCGTTGCCATGGAGATGCGTGGATTGAAGCCGGTAAGTACATTTACAGAGGCCTCGCACTCTCAGCTGGGGGTCGCGGGCTGTTTATGTCCGAAACGGGACAAATCCGGGGCGCTCACCTTATCATTGCGGAGAGGCAGGTCGGGTGCAGCCACGCTACAAGGTGCGGATCGGAGGCTGTAGCTAAAAATATGCAGCGGCATGCGCAGAGCTCTTCAGCAGACATGCATGCGCTGTGACGTCACGCACGCGCCTCCCCCTGTGCTATATTTATCAGATATTACGGTATGTGTCATAATTCTATGTATAACGTTGCATTTGCTGTACTTCTGAATCTACTATATATTTCTCAAAGTGTCCTATGTGTCCGTGTCTGTATGTGTCTCCCTGTGTCCCTCCCCGTGAGCCTAGCGGCAATCTCATTGGACCTTGGGCCGCCCGCCCCCGCACACCTCTCATTGGCCTGAGGCGGAGTGATGGGCCAACACACACACACACACACACACACCTCCCCGATGCTCCACTCACCTCCCCCCCCGATGCTCCACTCACCTCCCCCACCCCCGATGCTCCACTCACCTCCCCCCCCATGCTCCACTCACCTCCCCCCCCGATGCTCCACTCACCTCCCCCACCCCCGATGCTCCACTCACCCCCCCGATGCTCCACTCACCCCCCCCCGATGCTCCACTCACCTCCCCCCCAATGCTCCACTCACCTCCCCCCCAATGCTCCACTCACCTCCCCCCCCCGATGCTCCACTCACCTCCCCCCCACTCACCTCCCCCCCTGATGCTCCACTCACCTCCCCCCCGATGCTCCACTCACCTCCCCCCCCGATGCTCCACTCACCTCCCCCCCCCGATGCTCCACTCACCTCCCCCCCGGATGCTCCACTCACCTCCCCCCCCCGATGCTCCACTCACATCCCCCCCCGATGCTCCACTCACCTCCCCCCCCCGATGCTCCACTCACCTCCCCCCCCCGATGCTCCACTCACCTCCCCCCCGATGCTCCACTCACCTCCCCCCCCGATGCTCCACTCACCTCCCCCTCCGATGCTCCACTCACCTCCCCCCCCGATGCTCCACTCACCTCCCCCCCCCGATGCTCCACTCACCTCCCCCCCGATGCTCCACTCACCTCCCCCCCGATGCTCCACTCACCTCCCCCCCGTCCCCGGCGGGGGGACAGGCAGCTGACACGCGGCACCTAAGATGGCGGCGGCCGGAAGGACCCCCTTCCTCCCTCGTGAGTAACTAAGATGGCGGCGGCCAGAACGAGAGGTGACGTGTGACTGTGTGTGTGTGTGACACTGTGTGTGTGTGACACTGTGTGTGTGACACTGTGTGTGTGTGTGTGTGTGTGACACACTGTGTGTGTGTGTGTGTGTGTGTGTGTGTGTGTGTGTGTGTGTGTGTGTGTGTGTGTGTGTGTGTGTGACACTGTGTGTGTGTGGGACACTGTGTGTGTGTGGGACACTGTGTGTGTGGGGGACACTGTGTGTGGGACACTGTGTGTGTGTGTGTGTGTGTCAGGCACTGTAGGGTGGGGACCGAAGCTACGGGGGGAGGGGTCAGGAGTGTAGAGAGAGGGGGGAGCCGAGAAACATACAGGGGGAGTGGAGAGGAGGGACCCGGAAATTTTAAGCAACCCACCCCCCCTCCTGTCCACTGCCCCCCCTGTCCACTGTCCCCCCTCCTGTCCACTGTCCCCCCCCCTCCTGTCCACTTTCACCCCCCCTCCTGTCCACTTTCACCCCCCCTCCTGTCCACTGTCCCCTCCCCCTCCTGTCCACTGTCCCCTCCCCCTCCTGTCCACTGTCCACTCCCCCTCCTGTCCACTGTCACCCCCCCTCCTGTCCACTGTCACCCCCCCTCCTGTCCACTGTCACCCCCCCTCCTGTCCACTGTCACCCCCCCTCCTGTCCACTGTCACCCCCTCCTGTCCACTGTCACCCCCTCCTGTCCACTGTCACCCCCTCCTGTCCACTGTCACCCCTCCTCCTGTCCACTGTCACCACCCCCTCCTGTCCACTGTCACCACCCCCTCCTGTCCACTGTCACCACCCCCTCCTCCTGTCCACTGTCCCGTCCCCCTCCTGTCCACTGTCGTCCCGTCCCCTCCTGTCCACTGTCGTCCCGTCCCCTCCTGTCCACTGTCGTTCCGTTCCCTCCTGTCCAGTGTTGTCCCCTCCTGTCCACTGTCGTCCCCTCCTGTCCACTATCCACTCCTGTCCACTGTCGTCCCGTCCACTCCTGTCCACTGTCCCGTCCACTCCTGTCCACTGTCCCATCCCCCTCCTGTCCACTGTCGTCCCGTCCCCTCCTGTCCACTGTCGTCCCCTCCCCCTCCTGTCCACTGTCGTCCCGTCCCCTCCTGTCCACTGTCGTCCCGTCCCCCTCCTGTCCACTGTCCCGTCCCCCTCCTGTCCACTGTCCCGTCCCCCTCCTGTCCACTGTCCCGTCCCCCTCCTGTCCACTGTGCCGTCCCCCTCCTGTCCACTGTCCCGTCCCCCTCCTGTCCACTGTCCCGTCCCCCTCCTGTCCACTGTCCCGCCCCCCTCCTGTCCACTGTCCCGTCCCCCTCCTGTCCACTGTCGTCCCGTCCCCCTCCTGTCCACTGTCGTCCCGTCCCCCTCCTGTCCACTGTCGTCCCGTCCCGTCCCCTCCTGTCCACTGTACCCGTCCCCTCCTGTCCACTGTCCCCTCCTGTCCACTGCCCCCCTCCTGTCCCCCCCTCCTGTCCACTGTCCCCTGTCCCCCCCCCTCCTGTCCACTGTCCCGTCCCCCTCCTGTCCACTGTCCCCTCCCCCACCTGTCCACTGTCCCCTCCCCCTCCTGTCCACTGTCCCGTCCCCTCCACTGTCCCGTCCCCTCCTGTCCACTGTCCCGTCCCCTCCTTTCCACTGTCCCCGTCACCTCCTGTCCACTGTCCCCGTCTGTCCACTGTCCCCGTCCCCTCCTGTCCCCTGTCCCCTCCTGTCCACTGTCCCTGTCCCCTCCTGTCCACTGTCCCCGTCCCCTCCTGTCCACTGTCCCCGTCCCCTCCTGTCCACTGTCCCCGTCCCCTCCTGTCCACTGTCCCGTCCCCTCCTGTCCACTGTCCCCTCCTGTCCACTGTCTCCCCCCCTCCTGTCCACTGTCTCCCCCCCTCCTGTCCACTGTCTCCCCCCCTCCTGTCCACTGTCTCCCCCCCCTCCTGTTCACTGTCTCCCCCCCTCCTGTCCACTGCCCCCCTACCCTCCTGTCCACTGTCGTCCCCCTCCACTGTTCCCCCCTCCTGTCCACTGTCCCCCCCTCCCCTCCTCCTGTCCACTGTCCCCCCCCCCTTTTCCCCCCCTCTCCCCCCCCCCCCTTTCCTAGCGGGAAATTTAACTCACGGGCAACGCCGGGTCTCTCAGCTAGTGTCACTGTATCAGGAACAATCAGAAATATACCACAGTTCTGGTCTAATAATGATGCACTGCATGCCCTGGGCTCAAGTAATACTACCTAGTATCATTACTACACTCTCACATTCACCTTGCTTGTCCTTCTACCTCCACAATTATAAATACCATCAGCCGTCAGGGGTACGGGCAAGGAATTCTCAGGAGGGAAACACCCGGAGGGTGTTCTAAAATAGCAGCTATTCTGAGGTTACCCAAGCTACCAATCGCCTTCAAAATGGGGGCGAGTGAGAAGAGAAGGTATTAGGGAGATGATGTTGTGCGTGGCAGAATAAACACTTGGTGACCAAGCACATGCGCGTCTTTTTTTTTAACTAGTTGTCTTCCAAATTCTGTTCAGTTATCTTTTCCTATGAGCACCAAAAATATATAAAGAGAATAACATATAAATGATGTACACGGCTCATTGTGAGATGATGTGTGTGTGTGTGTGTGTGTGTGTGTGTGTGTGTGTGTGTGTGTGTGTGTGTGTGTGTGTGTGTCTCTGTGTGTGTGTGTGTGTGTGTGTGTGTGTGTGTGTGTGTGAGTGTGTGTGAAAAACGGGCTGCAGGGTGTGTGTGTGTATATATGTATATATGTGTGGTGTGTGTGTGTATATATGTGTGGTGTGTGTGTGTGTGTGGTGTATATATATATATATATATATATATATATATATATATATATATATATATATATATATATGTATGCATGTATGTGGTGAGTGTGTGTGTGTGTGTGTGTGTGTGTGTGTGTGTGTGTGTGTGTGTGTGTGTGTGTGTGTGTGTGTGTGTGTGTGTGTGTGTGTGTGTGAAAAACGGGCTGCAGGGTGTGTGTGTGTATATATGTGTGGTGTGTGTGTGTATATATGTGTGGTGTGTGTGTGTGTGTGGTGTATATATATGTGTGTGTGTGTGTGTGTGTGTGTGTGTGTGTGTGTGTGTGTGTGTGTGTGTGTGTGTGTGTGTGTGTGTGTGTGTGTGTGTGTGTGCGCTATACAAGATCACTTTTATTTGTAAGAGAGTATTATTAAATGCAAGTGAGGACTTCTCAGCCAGCGGTTTGGTCACTGTAGCTTCTCAGACTGAACTGAAAGATTCCCCAGTCAGAAAACCTACTCCTAGTGTACTTGTAGCATATTGGTAGGGTGACCAGATTTTCCAAATGAAAAACCGGGACACAATAAAAAAATTATTTATAAATTACATTACGTGACGCACCCCGTTGCCGTTGCCATGACAACGACACTGACGTCAGGCGGTGGCATGTTGCCATGACAATGTGGCATCACGTGATGCCTCGGCACCTCGGCATCATAATGCGTCCCGTTGGTGGGGGCTGCAGTGTGTGTCTGTGTGTATAGGAGGTGGGCCCTGCAGTGTGTGTTTGTGTGTATATAAATAATGAAGACATTAATTAAAATTTAAATAATTAACAAATTAAAATTAAATAAACAATTGACAAATTGAAATGAAATAAAAAAATGTAGGCATTAATTAAAATTAAGACTTTTAAAAATGTGACCTTCCTGACCTTACACTTTGCAAAATAGGGTCTCTTGCTCTCCTCGTGGCAGTCAGTGACATCACTACCATGCAGGGCCGCAGACAGCTTTCCTGGGGCCCAGGAAGAATGTTTTCACCGGGGCCCTCTACCCACGTTTCGGCGGCCTTGTGAGAACACCCCCTTCTCACACACCACCTCACTCTCAACCCACCTCACACTCCCCAGTCACCCATTCCTTCCCCACCTCAAACTCCCCCTTCCCCATCCCTCCCCTCCTCTTACCTTCCCCTCAGCTCCTCATACCTTCCCCTCAGCTTCTCATATCTCCCCCTCCTCATACCTTCTCCTCAGCTCCTCATATCTCCCCCTCCTCATACCTTCTCCTCAGCTTCTCATATCTCCCCCTCCTCATACCTTCTCCTCAGCTCCTCATATCTCCCCCTCCTCATACCTGCTCCTCATCTCCTCATATGACACACACAGACAGACAGGAGACACACACACACACCTACCTCTCTCTCACTGAGAAGCAGCTCATGCCATCCGGCCCGGTACTAAGACCCGCCCCCGAGATCCTCTGACCTCCAACCAATCCCCTGCTTCTACTCTCTAAGCCCAGCCCCCCCCCCCCCTGCATTCTAACATGAAAAAAATACTACCCGGCTGTTGCCTCCTCCTCTGTGCCACCGCTCGCTCCCCCCGCGCACCAGGGAGAAAAACCGGGACATTCCCGGGACGGACAGCCAACCGGGACAGCCCAGCAAAAACCGGGACTGTCCCGGCAAAAACGGGACGAATGGTTACCCTACATATTGGTGACTCCTTAATGAGAATTAAAGTTTAAATACTAGAAAAATAGAAACGCCGTTGCTGTCATTAGGATTATTTTATACTTGTGAATGTAATTCTAAATGTTCTGTAATGTTTAGTAGAAATTAGTGGTTTCATTTAAATGTGACTCAGTCGGCTTCGGCAATTGATGCCGCGGGGTGACGTGATGTGACCCCGCTGCGTCGTTTGAGGCTTCAGACCAGGTAAGGGGGGCGCGAGCAGTGGGGGAAAGCAGGCAGGGGGGCGCAAGGCAAAAAGTTTGTGCTCCCCTGTTCTAACTGATGTAGTACGTGAAATTGTTCCTCCATATAAACACATAGTGGGCCATATTTACTAAGTCATAAGGCAGCTTCGCTGGAAGACACTTTGCTCCAGTCCTCAGGGGCCACTAACATATCAGGTTTTCAGGATATCGTGAAAACCTGTTCTGTTGGTGGCCCTTGAGGACTGGAGTTGCCCAGCCCTGGCTTATGATGGACCTGGTACAGCATAAGGGCCACTGGCGTACCAGTGCTCTCATCGCAGGACCGTCCTTAGGGCAAGGCAGTTGCCTTGGGCAGTGCACCTTCGGGGAGGCCCACGTTCCCTCATCTCCCTCTCCTGTCGGCGCCGGAATCCAGATTCCGCCCGACGGGAGGAGGGAGCTGCGGAGTCCCCAAACCGGCGCGGGACCACACTGCTGCCCACTCCAAGGTAGGGACAGGGAGGGGAGAGTATGCATGCGGGTGTGCATGCGGGTGTGCGCGTATGTATACAGCTGGGGGACGTCTTATCTTATGCACAAAGGCCTTCCTTCTGCAGCGTTGCCATGACAACATGACATCACAGTAGACCGTGCCATGACGCTACAGGAGGAGGTGCCTGCTGCTGACATGCCACCTTGGGCTCCGCCAAAGGTAAGGCCGGCCTTGCTTATAGGCAAGGAGAGGTATACAGGGATATAACAAATAAGTAAACATGGGAAGGATGTTGATGCAGGGAGTCATCTGATTGTCAATTCTTGGAGTCAGGAAAGAATTTATTCTCCCCTTATGAGATATCATTAGATGATATGTCACTGGGGTTTTTTGTTCGCCTTCCTCTGGATCAATATACTGTAAATACAAATATAGGATAAAGTATCTGTCGTCTTAATATAGCATAGGTTGAACTCGATGGATGTACTGTATGTCTTTTTTTTTCAACCTCATCTATTATGTATCTGTGAAGGTTAAAAGGATTTTTGATGTGGAAGAAACTGTATTTTGGTGTTGTGTAGTCCCACTTTATTTTAAAGACACCCATTTTACATACACTCGTGCGTTAAGTAATTGGTGGACTTATCCAGTTCTTTTTTTGGGTAAGATATGCGCTTGCCCTGGATTGTGGTGAGAATGATAGTGGCTACTCGTACAGTTTCAGAACCCATTTTTGTGTTATCTTTGCAGAAATTGCTGTTTGGGTACACTAAAAAAAAATAGTGTTGTACTGGGGACGTAAAGTTGCGTCTGCCACCTAAGGTCAGATCTTGTGCGCCGAATGTGACGGTAACTTTGTGACAGGCTATTAATAATACACACCAAAAATATAACTGGGTTGAACTGAACGAGGCTTAGATATGATAAAATATAATTTATTCCTTGAAAAACGTGAACACACGAGATTATACAAATAACAGACAAAATATATAGGCACTTACTTAAAGGTTAGGACAAGAAAGCCATCAGGATACAGGATGGGCCATTTCTTCCATAATTCAGGTTCAGATGTGGACATCACGACAATACATGAAGACCATGAAGACAATTGAGCAAGGGACGATCCTGGTTTAATTACCATTTCAAACCCCTCTCTTAACCCTAGGCGCTGAGTTGGCTAGAAAAATCTTTTTGAAGTAGATTGTAAGTGTAAAGGATGACACTCCCAAACCACTCAACTCCCTTTGTTCCCGGCCCTAGTATAAACAATCAGGGCAGTTAACTTTTGATCACAGGACTATGCTAAGTCTTCAGGATGCCCTTCCTGCACTATTTAGCATAGCAGATGGAGTCTGCATTTTCAGAGAAGATCCAAAATCCCATATACACTTTAATATCTTCACATATTAATAAGTTCCGTTCTGGTAGGTCCAGTGGGTCGACATCTGCCAGTTATTAAAGCCTACAGTGACCCTACATATTGGCCAAATTTCAACTCTCTGCGACCTCCAGAACCGGAGATAAAGAAATGCACTTTTTAACACATTTTTAAAATACAGGATTCGTCCCTTAAAAATTAATCTCTGCTTTTCACTCATTCCTCATTGAAATCAACGGGGTCCGCCGCCATAGCGTTGAATGGCGGGCTCCGCCGTTGCCGTCAATGGGGTTTCCCGCCATAGGCTTTCAATGGAGAACCCGCCGCTATTGAAGTCTATGGGAAAAACCACAAATCTTTAAATTCATCCACACTCCGTCTGGTTGGTCAGAGGGGGCTGGGAAGGGTCATGCATTAAAGCCGGAACCTTGGCTACATGCCACCCAAATCCCATCCCCCTGGTCATTCCAGAACCGGAGATATGGACTTACATTTTTCATCATTTTACACTTAGTCGTTTTTACGCCACGCGGCTTTTCCCCATTGGAATCAATGGCCGGCGCCGCCATTGACAATGCATGGCGCACGCTGCCATTAGATTCAATGGGACCTCCGCTCCGCCATTGAAGTCAATTGGGGGACCCTCCTTCTCCGCTCGACCCCTTACGGGGGTCTCTCATTCCTGGACCCAGTGTGGATCGTGTGTGGGGGTTCCTAGGAGCTAGGGGCAAAAAGAACTTTATTCCCAGGGGCCCTAGAACCTAAGATTCCCACGCCAATTGTCTTTGAACTTGACCAAAGTGATTAAACTCTTTTCAAAGACATTGTATCCGCTTTTGCGGTCTGCGGTTTGGATGGCTGCCAACCTGTTCCTCGAGGCCAGCGTTGAGGAATCTCCATTGAAGTCAATGAGCCCATTGACTTACAATGGGAAACCGCCGCTCCTCCTCTCAGACGCCACCTGCTGGTCGTCGCTGGAAAACAGGTCCAAAACCGTTACTTCTGCCATTAGAACGCATGGAGGCTCAATGGCGACCTATGGACGGCTGCAAAATGGAGCCTGAAAAGGCGGGAAAAGGGAACAAAGGGCTATAATCACTAAATTAACATTAACCCCTTCCCTCCCGCATCAACCCTAGTGTATGTGCAAACACCAGGATAAGACATTACATTTACACAGGGGAATAAACATTTGGATACTGAAGCAAGGTAAAAAACACATTACTGGACCTCAGTCCAGTTAACCCCTTGCTTCCCAAGTGAGAGTAGGGGGTGGCCAAATGGGGTGTAACCCCCTTCAATCCCGGGCCAAACCCCCTCTATCATGACACCGAGTCTATATGCAGAGCAGTAGGAAGCGCACTAAAACGGTCAGACCAACCTGTTCCTGAAATTGGCAACATCTATTAGTGACGAGTGGGTAGGATTCTTGTATTAATTGACACACTGTGTAAATTCTGCAGAAATGTAATAGTTATGAGATAGGCATGATCGCTGTTGGCGCCGCATAATCTTTCTCTTGAATAAGGTTCAGTAAAAAAAACAAAAAAAAATCTAATAGTTACCCAAGTATATTTTAAGCTTGTAATGAAATGAATTCTTCCTTTTGATCTGTAGTATTACACAAACTAAAATAGCCCTGCATGCATTGTAGCAAATGCTGCTGCGTCTATAACAGAATTGATTGCCTATAAATAATGCATGACAAGGTCATTTGTTTATTTTCCCCCTTACTCATTACAATTTCAGGCTACAGAGGGGACATATATGCAGCCTGATTGTCCCTAAATGCCAGTACTCTTTTGAGCATATTTGATGAGAGTCAATATTGTTGACAGGTTGGATTACAGCAGTGCTTACCCGCTCCTACTGAGATTAGAAGGTTGTCAGAAAGATATTAAAAGAGGCTCAAGCAATGTGCTTTCTGCAGGGATTTAGGGCTATTGAGCCTGTTTCTGTTATAGCTCTTTTGTAGTCGAATACAGCCGGATCCTATAAAGCTACAGGGCAGCGTGTTCAACCCCGTGTGCTGCCTTATTGTTTCCCCACTTGCCTAATTAGTATTATAAGATAACTGGAAAGGCGTTTTGAATAAGGATTGTTATTTCACTAAAATGGGATCTTTGTTTGAATTTGACACGGTGTTGACTTGGGGACATCAAACGTTTCCAATGTTTTCCAACCAGTTACGCCAACATAGAAAACGTTCATTTTCCATCTTAAAATATCTTTATTGGTATAATGGGACAAGGTTAGTTAATATTAGCCCTTTTGGTGTGCCGCATGACACCACGTACGGTTCAGTGTGTTCAACGTAGGGTAAGGAGTTATATTAGTGGGATAGTTAGGAGAGAAAACAATATTTACTTTGATACTAACCAATCCTATTTAGATCCCGAGATCTGTACTGTTTTATAGTGAATTAACATATTTTTGTCAGGATAGCGCATCAGTGTACTTATTGTCCTCTGTTTTAAAGCATATTAATTGAGATGTACATAAACTACTATCGTTTGAACCCATATACTCTGCTGAGTTGAGGCCATTGATCTGTATATCTGATTTAACGACGGGGGACATCATTGGTCGCGTCGCCGGCTGTATAAGCGCAGCCGTAGGAATGTCAGGATACATTGTAGCTGCTGAGTTACACTGACAGAAGGATTGATTTGAAACTGAAAGGCGGCCATTTAGTGAACCCTGGGAAGCAGGATTTTGCTGATCGATTTACGGGCAGCTTAGGTAATTAGTTTTCAATAAAGGTAAATCAAAGGCTGCATATATTTAAACAACAAAAAAAGGTATATATATTTTTAAACTGCTGGGATTGTCTCTTTAATTCTCATTTCAAGTGATGTGTCAACTGTACCATTTTGCATTGGATGTGCTGGTGCTTTATACTATGCTGTACCGGTCTAATGGAATATTGCTAAACTAACTGACCAATCAATTTCTCCTGATAACCACATCAAACTATGTGCATTATTTTCAGTGGCGGATTTAAAAATCCGTTGCCCATAGGGACTGGCCTTGGTGCTGCCTGAGACGCCTTCTCCTGCATAGGGTAGTGTTGCAGGGTACATGCAACCACACACGCGGGTTCTCTTGATAAGGCTTCTTTATTGAGCCTTAAAAACATACAGCACACAAAACAAAATAGCTTCTCTTCAGCATACAAAAACAAAATAGCTTCTCTTCAGCATAGAAAACAAGGCAGCTTCTCTTCAGCATGCAGGACTCAGACAGTAGCAGTAATCTCTTCAGTATTTCAGTCCTGTCTCCTGACCAGCTAGCTTGCATGTGTGTACAGCCTGGGGGTTTTAAAACACCTTGATTATGCAGCTGGGGTCAGACTAATTAAGCAGCCCTTCTCAACTGAAACTTAACCTCGTCACTGCTGCACTGCAAGCCTAAACATAGGTTTGCCAGGTATATGGCTGGTGACGTTCATTCACCCTGTCACATTCCTCCCCTGTTAGTGTGTAGCTGGCGACACGCACGGCTGAAGCCAGACCATCCACCCCTTCTCTAGAAAAGAAGTCAGCATTTGCATTTTCTTTTCCAGGCCTGTGCTGAATCTCAAATGAGAAGGGTTGGAGGGCCATATACCACCTGGTCAATCTAGCATTGGAGTCCTTCATACTATTTAACCACTTCAATGGAGCATGGTCCGTCACCAGAGTAAAATTGACTCCTGCCAGGTAATGCCTCATAGCCTCGATTGCCCAGTTTACTGCGAGGCACTCCTTCTCAATCACTGAGTAGCTTTTTTCCCTCAGGAACAATTTCCTACTCAGAAAAAGGATCAGATGTTCCACTCCCTCAAACTGTTGTGACAACACTGCCCCTAGCCCCATCTCTGATGCATCGGTTTGCACTACAAAAGGCCTGTTGAAGTCTGGGCTTCTAAGGAAGGGACCCTCTGATAGACACCTTTTTATGTCCTCAAAGGCTCTCTGACACTCCCTTGACCATACCACTTGTGTAGGGGCACACTTTTTTGTGAGGTCCGTTAATGGGGCTGCAACTTCCGAGTAGTTGGGGATGAACCGCCGACAGTATCCTGCTAAACCCAGCAGAGAGCGTACCTGTGTTTTTGTTTGGGGGGTCGGAACTTCTTTCAGGGCAACTACCTTGTCAGCTAGTGGCCTTACTTTTCCACCTCCCACTGCATACCTTATGTACTTGGTTTCCGCCTTACCTAAGGCACATATCTTAGGGTTGGCTGTGAGCCCTGCCTCTCTTAGAGATTTGAGGACCGCTTTCATCCTATTTAGATGGGCCCGCCAGTGTTTACTATAAATGACAATGTCATCTAGGTAGGCTGCGGCATAAGCCCTATGGGGTCTCAGCACTTTATCCATGAGTCTCTGAAATGTGGCTGGGGCTCCATGCAGTCCAAATGGCATTGTCACAAACTGGTATAAACCCATAGGAGTGGCAAAGGCTGTTTTGCACTTGGACTTTTCCTCTAAAGGTATTTGCCAGTATCCTTTTGTTAAATCCAGCGTAGATATATATTCCGCATTACCAAGGGCGTCAATTAACTCGTCCACCCTTGGCATCGGATATGCGTCAAACTTGGATACCGCATTGACCTTTCGGAGGTCCACACAAAATCTTACCTTCCCATCGGGTTTAGGGACCATAACAAGTGGACTACACCACTCACTGCATGATTCCTCAATCACTCCTAAGTGTAACATTTCTTGTACCTCCTTCTCTACCAGGGCCCTACGACTTTCAGGCAACCTATAAGGACAGGAACGTACTTTTACCCCAGGTACTGTCTCGATCACATGTGAAATTAAATTAGTTTGCCCTGCCAAATCAGAAAAAACATAATGGAATTGTGTAATTATTTCTAACAAGTCCCCTTTTTGTTCAGAGGACAACTGTCTACCCATTGGGATTTTATTGTCACCCACGATGTTCTCCCGTGGGGGCTGAGGACCCAAGTCCGTTTCCTCCTCCACCGGGTGGATGAATAGAGATCGCTGTATCTTCCAGGGTTTCAGCAAGTTCACATGGTAAATTTGCTTACCCTTCCTGGACCCTGGTTGAGCGATCTCGTAATCCACAGCACCCGTGCGGCGGAGTACTTCGAATGGGCCCTGCCATTTGGCTAGGAGTTTGCTCTCACAACTGGGTAACCACAAAATCACCTGATCTCCTGGGCGAAACACTCTCATACGAGTATTTTGATTGTAATGTCTCTCCTGACTGTCCTGGGCTGATCTAAGATTCTCCCTAGCAAAATGCCCGACCACATCTAGGCGCTTCCTAAGGTCCAATACATATTGCAGGATATTCTTAGAAGAGGACTGCTGTTCCTCCCAGGACTCCTTTAGGAGGTCTAAGATACCCCGGGGTTGGTGGCCATACAGCAGTTCAAATGGAGAGAATCCCGTGGAGGCCTGGGGAACTTCCCGCACTGCAAACAGCAGAAAAGGGAGAAGTTCATCTCAGGCTCTCTTCTCTGAATCTACAAATTTCCTCAGCATCCCTTTTAGAGTTCGGTTAAATCTTTCCACCAATCCGTCAGTCTGTGGATGGTAGAGCGATGTCCGAACAGACTTGACCGCTAGTAATTTTAAGACATCCTGCATCAGTTTAGCCATAAAATTTGTACCTTGGTCTGTCAACATAACCTGGGGAAGTCCAACCCGTGAGAACAGCTCCAACAACTTGTTGGCTACTTGCTTCGCCGTTGCTGTTCTCAGGGGGAACGCCTCAGGATATCTTGTTGCATAGTCAACTATTACAAGAATAAACCTGTGTCCTTTCGCAGAAGGTTCTAGAAGTCCTACCAAGTCTACCCCAATCCTCTCAAAGGGAACTGACACCAAGGGTAGAGGAACCAAAGGGGCTGTTTTTTGTCCCTTCGGACTAGTTAGCTGGCACTCCGGTCATGCCGCACATAACTTAGCAATATCACTATGCATCAGGACGAAATACGGTCCAATGTTTTATCCCTGCCAAGGTAACCACCCCAAGGGACAGTATGGGCTAGAGTGAACACAGATTTAACAAACGCCTTGGGAACCAATATCTGACTGGTGACCTCCCCTGTTTGTGTCTGCCTATTCACCCTATACAGGATATCATTTGATAATTCAAAATGGGGGAATACTATCACCCCCTGTGCATTCAATATCTGCTCATCAATTTTTACCACCTTGTCATACAGTCTAGCAAGGACTGTGTCTTCCCTTAGCCTCTGGCGAAAATCAGGGAGGTATAGGTCTGGTAAATCTCCAGGGCCCATATCCCCCTCCCTCTGGCCATCCCCAGCCATTACTTGTAACTTCTGGCTACTAGAATGGTCACCTTGAGACCCAGGTTTCTGCAACCAGTCCTGTTTGTCAGAGCGTCTTTGCTTCCGAGTCTTTTGTACCCGGCCGAGCACAATGGGGGCAGGGAGCCAAGGAGCGACTCCTACTTCGAGGTAGGCCTGCTGACCTTTTACCTGTAGCCAGATTTTGGCCGTCGGATACCGTTTTACATCGCCGTGTATACAGTCTATACTCCATGGAGAGTCAAAAGAACACACGTTAGGCGGTAACACTGCAAGCCTAAACATAGGTTTGCCAGGTACAGTATATGGATGGTGACGTTCATTCACCCTGTCACAGGTAGGGTTGCCAGGTGTTCGGTATTGAACTGGACTGTCCTGTATTTGGATACTCTGTCCAGTAAAAAATGAGAGGTACAGTAATACTGGACATGTATGTGTCCAGTATTTTCCTCACCTTTCACCATTGAGTCCAGTATTTTCGGAGAAGCCATCTGGCAACCCTACTCCTGCAGCGCTGCCCTCCTCTTTCTTTGACGCTACAACATCACGTGATGCCGCATTTCCACGACAACGCGACGCCGTGTGACATCCCATTGCCATTGCAACGCTTCGAAACGTTGCAGTGTTTATTTGATGCCGCAACGCTGAAGCAGCAGGGCGGCACGAATGTGAAGGTAAGAACTGTACAGGAGGTGCCACGCTCTCCCGCGGCAATCTGGGGAAGAGAGCGGGCCTCTGTATATGGGGGAAAGAAAAGGGAAATTTGCTGCCCTAGGCCCGGTCTTAATGGGAAATCTGCCAGTCATTATTTCATCATAGTGACCAAATCAACGTTAAATTGAGTTAGAAATAAAGAACTGTCAACTGTTAGTGGCAACAGAGCAGTGTGGAACACGCACGATACACATGCACATATTATTGGATGGATTATTTTCTCTGAGATGGGAAACTGTTGAAGGATTTTGTGTTGAATCATATCCAGGACGAAACAAAAAAATGGTAAAAGCCACTTGTAAAACAATGTTTTTGGGAAAAAACGGAATCTTTAAAACCAGCCGTTTTGATGAGAAATGGAACCTAGATCTCTCTTTCTAAGTGAATTCTGCTATAGAAAGTGTTGGAGCATAAAGTTCTGCCACTTTGTAACCCTTGGATTGCTGGTGATGAGGGCACTGCGTTGATTGAACGAGAAGGTCTTTACCTAGACTGCTTTTCCACCCCCCGGTGTGACACTACTCCGTATTGGTGATGAACAATTGTGAACCCGCTGCTTTCCCCATTGAAATTCAGTTAATGTCTCGGGGTGGAACTCATTTTCACAGTACGCTTCAGGACGGGAGGTTACAAGGTGCTGCGCATGCTTTGAATGTAAATCCCGATAGCTGCAGGGAAGCCATTCCTGCCACAACACAGCAGTAATACACGTGACAATCATTTAAATAACAAATAATAGATCATGAGAATAAGGTCCAGACATAAAAGTAACATTTAGGAAAAGGAGTCTCTGCTCCGAAGAGCTTACAATCTAATTGTGTGTGTGTGTATATATATACACACACATATATGTGTATATATATATATATATATGTATATATATATAGTGACAAACGGCTTACTCCTGGGGCTCCGCCGTTTGTCCGGGACTGTTAGAACATGGTCTTTTAGGGTAGGTTAAATGACGAGGCATAACGTGCTGTTCCTTTAAACAGGCTACTGCCTGGTTTATTCAGTCCCAGGCACTGAGACTGCCACACGGAATACAAAATAATACATAAGCAAACAAAACCCTGCTCACCTGAGCAATAACTTAACTAAGGTTTTCCCTGACTGGGATTGGAGCGGCGTATCCACTTCCAACAACAAAATAAGGAACTTTGCAGTCTTAGAAAAAAGGAACAGAATGATTTAACCTGTTTGGGGAGAGGCGATTCCCCTCTCTGCTTACAGCAGCCTTTCTGCCTCCAGGCTCTTGGGGAGAGGGGAGAGGAACCAGGAAATCAGCCTTACATACCTGATTTCCAACTAGCAGGACAGCTGACAGAAATCAGGCAGCAGACAAACTCTGGTCTGGATCCCTCACCCCTCAGTTCCAGCACTTGCCAAACTGTGGGATGGAGTGCATGCATTCTAAGGCTGCACTTTCCAGCCTAAACAGGATAGAAGCTGTTCAGTATCCTGGGAGCCCTATATATGGAATTTATTACCATCCCCTGGTTTCTGTCACTATATATATATATATATATATATATATATATATATATATATATATATATATATATATATATATATAAATATATATATATATATATATATATATATGTAACGGTGTTTCTGAACCGGCCTGACCCACCCAATCTCACATTGGCCCCCATTACAGTGTGGTAGTGTCTGGTGGTGCACCTGTTGGCAACAGGACTCCTGAGTCTCCCGCATGATGGTGTGTGGGGAGGACCCGTCCAGACAGGCAGCTGAGGTAGTGTGCTCACCTAGTTCCAGTGCAGCGCCTCCACCTCATCAGGGTCCCTGCGTCCGCAAGGGGATGATCCTGTTGAGGAACTCCTCCGTGGTGCTCCTCTCTGTACATTCACTCCACACATGTACACGAGAGGGTTTGTGAATGAGAACATCTTTATTGGGTGATGTGGGCTAGCTGCCCCTCGCAGTATTTCTTAGCCACTCATTCTGCAGTCAGTGCCTCCCTTTAAAAGGTGTATCTCTCCTTAGATAGGGATTCCCTATCCCCGCAGGGATCACTGCCCTGTGCCAGGTCCCTGGACACAGTCTCCTCTATGGTTACTATAACATAACTTTCAGTCTCTTAGGCTAGTACTTGAACTTGGGCTCCTGCCAGAACTCCTCCTCTTGGCAGAGCTGAACGTAGATCTCTGGCAGAACTGGATGCAGATCTAACTTTAGGCTCAGTGCTGTGCCTTATGTATACCCTGGAAGCTGACACACCTCTGACATCACTAACCATGGAGTCAGAGCATGTGACTACTCCCATCCATACACAGGGCACCCCACCAGGGTGTGAGGGCAAACCTCCATAATTACTGCTGGCATGCCTACAACTTACCAGGCCTTACTGTCAGCAGGAGAGATGACTGTAGCCATTTTACATGTCCGCTACATATATATATATATATATATATATATACTATATATATATATATATATATATATATATATATATATATATATACATATACATATACATACACACACACACACAAGAAACCAAGAAGTCCAGAGCAACATCCAATGTAACAAAAATACACAGTGAAATACCTATATATCTCTTGAAAAAAGGGTAATTTAGTTAACCCTTCTTTGGCCAAAGCGTATAAGCCTGTGAGCCACTTTCAAGGCATGACCCTAATATTGCAGGTCCTAACACTAACTGGTTAAAATCCTTATTTACCTCTATAATTAGAGGAAGGATGGTCCTGGCATTGAACCTGTCGCAACCAGCTGGATGAAAAGAAAACCTGCTTACTTGGACAGTGGGGAGGGGCGAGCTTTAAACCCTGGGAGGGAGGAGTCACTAACCTCAAACAGCTGAGACCAGCTGGACAAAGTAAACAAACACACAGATACCCAGCAAGCTCTCAGAAACCCCCCCCCACAATTACCACAAAATATATATATGTAGCCATGTATAAAATTGGTGTACATATCTCCCTCATGCTGTGCAGTAACTCCTGTTAAGAGGTAGGGTTGCCAGTAGTCATCATGGAGGTTTGCCCTCAACCCCTGTGATGTGTAAGATAGTAGCAAAGGAAGTGACAGCATGCTCTGTGTCCACTATTAGTGACACAGAGGTGGGTCTTTCTGGAAGCTGATATATTGCACAGCACTTCCTAAAGTTAGTTGTTCAAGTGTCTGCAACAGTGTTGCAGTGTGGGAGATGAGATCCAGACAGTGCTGGTGTCTGATGCAAGAGCTGTGAGGCTGTGCAGCTCAAGTGGCAGAGAGACAAGCTGCTTACACACTGTGTCCAGGGATCTGGCACATGGTCTCCCTTAGGGGAGAGGTGGAATAACCAAGCAGGTTAGAATGGAGGAGTAGAAGGAACCTTCCTCAAGATGGTCAGCCTGACAATGTGCGGCTAAGTATGGCCGCGATGAGGGGCAGTCTGCCAGAGGAGATGACATTAAAGATGCCCTGGTTCAAAAGATCCCTTCTGTGTGAGAGTGAAGTTATTCAACAGAAGGATGCACCAGGAGGGAGTTCCCCATCAGATGCTTCCCCTGCTGCCGCAGAGATCCTGATGGGGTGGAGGCACTGTACCGAATGTGAGTAGGACTCAGAACACTACCTCAGACGCCTGTCATGGTGATATTCCCCATACCAACCCAGCGGGAGACTCAGGACTCCTGTTACCAGCAGGTGCACCACATCACACAGACATGCAATGGGGGCCGATTAGACCAAAGGGGCCAATCTGAGATTGGGTGGGGGCCCAAGAACCGTTACAGATATATGTATATAAAAGTGTCAAAAGGGGTGCTACTGGGCGTGACTAATTGTATAAAACAAGAAACTAAGAAGTCCAGAGCAACATCCAATGTGACAAAAATACACAGTGTATCTGTAGATGCCAAATCTAGTGATGAAATAACCGGCTGTAAAGTTGGAGCGTTCTCGGGGATAAATAACATTCTGTAAGGGAATAGAATAAACAGCATCCATCCGTCTAGGTGAAGTGTGTGCAATCCTCACATTCAATCAGGTGTTGCTACCTGCAGCAGTAAAAGAGAATCATACTTTCCTTCTAAGAGAGGCGATGCCGGATAGAATTGATTGTCCTTAAGATTGGGATTTATGGAAGAGCTGATGTCGGTTTTTTTGCAGCTTTATTTGTGTGCAATGTTTAATAGTCCATCTCTGCTTCGGAGATCTAAAGGATGTGTGCATTCCCCTGCTGGGTTGACTAACCGTGGAACTCCTGGAGGGACCAGCAACCTAGAAAGATTTAGAAAAGCAGTGCCATCTACTCAGCTGGCGTTAAAAACCCTCCTGTGCCGAGACGTCCAACACCACATTTTATGATCCACCCCTGTAGTGCAGAGGTTCATAACCACAATAGATCAATTTCTAGCGATCTGTAAGTTCATACCTGGATACACAAATAGCCATGGGAATGTTGATCTCAACCAGGAGTGTATGTGTGTGTGTATGTGTGTATATATATATATATATATATGTGTGTGTGTGTGTGTGTATGAAGAATAATTGGATGCGCAGAGAGTGAGAGTGATAGGAAGAGTGTTCTAACTATGCTGCCGCAATGTATTGGTTTTAACACAAAAACCCACAAATAATATAATTATATATACATCAGGCGCAATGAAAGAAACTGTTCTATATATAGTCTCTGTGAGGGTTTGACAAATAGATAATGTGGAAGAGCTGCAGATATAATAATCCTGATGTCGATCCTAAAAATAATAAAGAAAGGCCAACTCGGTGAAGTAACGTTTGATGTATTCTATAGCGCAAAAAGGGAAGGGCTACTTACAATGTATCAGATTTTTACAAGCATTGACTGGTAACAACTGAAAACTTCTTTATTACTCCTAGGATCGACATCAGGATTATTTATACCTGCTGCTCTTTCACATTATCTATTTGTCAAACCCTCACAGAGACTATATATATATATATATATATATATATATATATATATATATATATATAACTGTTTCTTTCATTGCGCCGTATGTATGTATGTATGTATGTATGTATGTAAACAAAAACAATGCTGCCTGGTGCACTCCAAAAGCATAACCTGTTATATAAGGGTTATAAAATGTGGGGTGCCAACAGAAACACTGGGATCCCAAAACAGTCCAAAACAGTATAGAAAAGTCAAACATCTGCAGCACACACCAAGATGATGTTGTCCAAAAAGGTGTTTCTTCTCACCATGTGAGGCAACCGAACACAGCAACAAGCTTGAAAATGACCCATAGTGATCCGAAACGTCGCTCAAACTGCTGTGTTCGGTTACGTCACATGGTGTGAATAAATACCTTTTTTGACAACATCATCTTGGTGAGTGCTGCAGATTTTTCTCATATATCCTTCCTATAGCACGCTGTTCCAAGCTTCCAGAATGTGAACGTCAATTACATAGCATCTCTGGAAGTAGGTATGTACTAAAGGTACCAGACCCCTGTAAGTTCCGGAAGATCAGGCCTGGCATGCTTCTGCCATTTCAATAAACGCGGAAGAAAAAAAAAGATGGCGGAGCACTGCGGTGAAAGAATTGTAAGGACTGGCAGCAAACGATAGAAAATGGTATCTAATGAGCACAAACGGGGAAAAAAACCGTGACTTGTTTCACGCTGTACCTGCTGCTTTATCAACGAGTTTTTATAAAGCGCCATGTACGGCGTGAAACGCATCAAAGGTTTTTATCTTCATATGTTCATATGTTCACCTTACAATTCTTTCACCGCAGTGCTCCGCCATCTTTACATTTCTTCGTCTTTGAAGTAGTCTGCAGAAGTTTGAGGAGAGATGAAGAGTATGAGACGGTTATTAGAATATTTGAGGTGAGCGTTAAACAGAGAAGGGGGGTGTGTGCGCCAGATCTGTGAGTGTTGATAAAAGTACAGACATAGCTTTGCTTGCCTAGAAGAAGTGCTGAGTTGTAACAGGACAGGAGAAAATCCGCAATATTTCCTCCATAGACTCTCTGAGGGGAGAGAACATGGCGTCTGGGTGAGTGTTAGAGTGGCAAGAGGTTATAGAAGTAGGAGAACATGCTGGAAGGATGCAGAAGGGAGTTTAGAGCTGAGGGAGGATTCCAGAGCTTGAAGATCTGTGGGGGGGGGGGCGGTGGAGAAGACAGGAGGTGTAGCGGGGGGCAGGGGGGTTGGAGGTGACATGAGGCGTTGCGTGAGGAGGAGACAGGAGTCGTTGCGTGAGGAGGAGACAGGAGGCGTTGCGTGAGGAGGAGACAGGAGGCGTATCGAGGGGAGGAGGCGTTGCGTGGGGAGGAGACGGGAGGCATTGCGTGGGGAGGAGATGGGAGGCGTTGCGTGGGGAGGAGACGGGAGGCGTAGCGGGGGTGGAAGAGACAGGAGGGCGTTGCGTGGGGAGGAGACAGGAGGCGTAGCGGGGAGAGGAGACAGGAGGCATAGCTGGGGGGGGGAAGATGGGAGTCACAGTGCGGGGAGGAGAGAAACAGGAGGCACAATGGGGGAAGGGGGAGGAGAGAGAAAGAGACAGGAGGCACAGCGGAAGACGAGTTTGAGACAGCAAAGTAGATTAGGTGATGGTCCGAGAGCAGAAAACGGGAGATAGAGAAGACAATACCTTTTTAATAACTGCAATGTGACTATGCCCAATTGTGGTTGTCACAGGAGACCAGTACAGTACTTTTACACCGAAACCACTGGGATCACTAGCACCAGACAGGAAAAGGTTGTTGAATAAAATGAGGTTTATTCTGGCACGCCAGCAGACAAATCAAAGTTGCACAAAATACAATACCAACTGGGGGCCTGGGGAGTAGACTCTAGCCTCGCTAGGTGCACAGGCCAGCTTCAAGAAGGCTTGCCCTGTCCGCTTCTCGTCCAGGATGTCAGAGTGCTGATCACACAGCAGCAACTCTGACATGTATCTCCATCTGGTCACAGTCAAGATCCAAACTGCTTCACAGAATGTCTCTCAGATAGTCTCCCTGGTCTCTCCCTCTGATAGTCTATTTAATGCTCTGATCAGCAGTGCCTCTTATATAGCCCTCTGTTGCTATCCTTTACATGGGACAGAGGCTACTGGCCAATCAGAGCAGACCTGATTGTCCACTCTTTCACACTCACCAAAGGTCTTTAACACCTCCACACTCCCAGCCTTTGTCTCAATATACATTTCTCTACAGGAACCTCGGCTGATTAAATCACAGAGTCCCCTCCATAGAAATGTACACATGCAAATCACATTACAAGTCTGCTATCTGAGAAATGAGTATGTACAGTCACATAACCCAATTTACACGTTACAGGGCTGACTCCCAAATCACATCACAGAACAATGTTGATTCACTATGGAGTACCTTCTTACATCGTGCATTAAACATTCCCTGTTCTCCCCCAGATATTAAAGTACATTTGTCCCAAATAAGCCTTAAATAGGTGGGCAAGTTATATGGATTTAGGGGTAGCTAGCTGAGCCTCATCCCAGTTTTGTGATGCCAGCTACCCCTACTGTCACAGTGGTTAAAACCAAGTTTCAGAAATAGTAATGGAAAACTAATATTGAGCTTTAATGAATAACTCCTATTGTTTCTAACAGCATTTCCCATGTAAAATAAATTCATTGCTTTTGAATATGCTGTCGCTCCCTTCATTGACTTGTAAAACCTCCATTAGTTGTGCCTTCTAATTTAAATGCGAATAGTAATGAGACTTTTTTTCCCCCAAAGCAAAGCAGTAAAAATGATTGTAATTTCTTCATCTACAAACTCAATTGCTCAAAGGCACCTTGTAATTTTCTACAAGAACGAGTCGGCGGCTGAAAATGAATGCAAGAAATAGTAAACAAATCCGTCTTTATTTTCACTAATTATTTAGCAGAGCCGTGTTTCTCCTTTGCTTGCTGCTAACGGTATCCTATTTAGTACATATCACAGCAAAAGGGCAATATTCTGTAATATTCTCAAAGGTAAAAGATGTGCTGTCACTTTGCTAAATGCAAATGATCGTACATATATTCTGCATTTATAAGAAACAGCGATTCTTTGCACTCATTAACAATATATTAAACATGTGGTGATTGCGGCTTTAGTAAATGTGACTTCTGGAGGCACAACAATTATTTAGAATTGTTAGATTCTTAAAATGTGCCCGGATCCTGGGGAAGATCGGAGGAGAGGGGTGTAGTTGAGCTGTTGAGTTTAAATGCACAATTTAAAGCAGCAATACAGTGAGTCCTCGCTTACCGACGGATGCCTTATACGACGCCGCATAATGCAGTCCGCCGGACGCATTATCCGCCTGTTAACATGGACCCGCAATCTGATGGTCCGTTAACCGACGGCGGTTTGCAGGACGCATTCCGTCGGATAAGCGAGGACCGGCTGTGCTACTTTCTCCCCTTTTCTTTCTTATTATTTTTAGATGTGTAGCATGTGATAATGTATAATTCTACATTCTTACCTAAGCTGGCGATCGTTTGGTGCGCCTGTTCTAAATCTGTCAAGATCCTGATTTGTATACCTAACTAAAGGCCACCATCTAATTTTATGCTGCAGCTGATATTTAACATTATATTACTTAGTGTAACACATTATTGTTACAGCTTTTGGAGTAATAGACAGTCTGCTGTTTGGAACACAGCAATAGATCTGTTTGTGATACTTTGTTGCCAAAGGGGAGAGCTCAAAAAGGTGTGTCAGAGCCTGTTTCAAAAGAGGAAGTGGATATGACTTTCTAAATGGTTGCTGTAGCAACTAAAGGATGATCAGTACACACACAAAAAATCCATCATTAAAAATGGCATTAGGAGTTAAAAAAAATGTAGTCAGTACTATCTAATACTACAGAACTGATTTTTTTTTAAATTGGATTTTTCACGTTTCGCTGCTGTAAAGCAGCAGTCCAAGTTGCCAATTTAAAAACAAAACTCCGCCCCTTTAATGTGTGCATCAATACAATCCACACAATGATGAGTAATTAGCTAAGTTGACAATCGATCCGGTCTCCTGTGATCGATCGAAGATTCGGCTCGGGGGGTTCACTAAATGGCTGTCAGTGCAGCAGAAGAGAACCAAAGATGCAAAGTTCTGTGGGGAAGATCATGTGACCAGGTAGCCACTAGATACAATTGGGGCACTGCTAGAGAGGGCAGGGCTCAAAAAGGGGTGTGCCAGAGCCTGTTTCAGAAGAGGATGGGGATGTGACTTTGTAAATGGTTGCTATAGAAACAAAAAATGCTTGTTACAGTATAATACATTAAAAATGTCATGCATAGCTGTTTAAAAAAAATACTACAAGTATTTTCTAATAGTACAGAATTTATTTATTTAAAAAAAAAACACATGTAGGATATTGCTTGGACTGCAGCTTTAAACAACTAACACAAGCTTCTTTATGCATTGTGACAACTCGGCCACGTTGCAGGATCTTTGCTCTCACATTAAAGGTAGGAAGCATGAGAATCTGTTAGCAGGTTTATTCTTACAGGCATAAAACAAAGCAACTATAAAACATAATGCTTAGCTCCTCTCTGAGCACTAACTACACAGTACCCATCTTGCCCCTAACTATCCCGAGCAGCTACTGTACATTAAACAAACCTCAGGGATAACTGAATCACAGGCAGTGCAACAAAGCACACTAAATTGGCCTTACTTTAGTCTCCTGAGGAAAGTCCATCTCCTGTGCCAGACACATCCTCTGGGCAGCTTGACTTCCTCCTGGATAACCTCGTTCACGGCCGCAGAGTCCTGCAGCTCCCAGGTACAACCTTCTGTGCAGTCCTCACAGCCTCTTGACCTGTCTCTGCTGGTTTTGGAACAGGTAGCACTGACATGGAGCCACGTCCTGCCTTTCAAAGCCCTGCTCTGGAGCTAACTGTCCACATCCTAGCACAGCATACATCTAGGGTGTGGTCTGCCTCCCATCAGAGTGAGGAAGTTAACCCTTCACTCACTCACACCATATATACATTAGCTTATCATTTTGTTATTGGGTGATTTTATAATAATGATATTATCCTGTTTCTGTTCTGCCACGTGTAAGCCATTTATTATGAGCTTTACACTCCATGTATAATAATCAACAGAGCTCCTTTTCATTTATTATGCAACATATTTCAGTGTTACAGAATATTACCACATTTAATGGCATTATACATTTTAACAATAATATTTTCCTGTGAACCTGATGATCATTTTAGCCCAAACTGAACTTTAGCAAGACAATGGACCCCATCTGTATGCTGTAAAACAGTCTTCCCCATTCATATGGAATGTTCCTGATTAAGGGGAACATGGCTTCACAGCATATCGAATACTGACCAGTGCACATGCAGTATGGAAATGAACGCTCCTGTTGATAGTTCTGGTGAACATTGATGAGCCACCAGGAAAATGTCTCATCCCACACTTTGTTGTCTCTAGTGTCAACTACTGCATGTGTTGGTTGATGGCATGTTGGTCCCCCAAATTCAAGCTGTTCACTGCAGCCATTGATCTTCCTGACAGGGGTCCTCTTCAGCCCTCCTTTGCCTGTGAATGTGCATTCCTTCATAGGTTTCAACATACATTTGTACATTTTCTATGCTTCCATTCTTCTAGCAGATAAAATCGATGACTCCATGTCACTTGACTCTGGTTCACGGCATCCACCACGGTCGACTTGCAATGTACAAAAACATACATATCTAATGTGAATTTTAAGGAGCTACATAATCCACAGTGAAGTATCAAGTGTATGTTTTCTTGCTGCATACAATGTGTGTGTATATGTGTGTATATGTATATATATTGTGACAGAAACCAGGGGTTGGTAATAAACTCCATATACAGGGCTCCCAGGATACTGAACAGTTTCTGTCCTGTCTAAGCTGAACAGGGCAGCCTCGTGGTACAGGCACTCCATTCCACAGTTTGTCTGCTGCCTGTTTTCTGTCACCTGTCATGCTGATTAGAGTTCAGGTATATAAGACCTGTTTCCTGTTTCCTCTGAGCCCCGCCCAAGAGCCTGGAAGGCTGCTGAACTGCAGAGGGGTGAGAAAGCCTCTTTCCCAAATCGCTTCATTCATTCTGTTAGTTTGTCTAAAGACTGCAAAGGTACTTATTTTGTTGGTGGAAGTGGACAAGCCACTTCCAACTCTGAGTCAGGGACATCTAAGTTTAAGTTATCGCTCAGACGAGCAGCTTTTTGTTTGGCTTTGTTTTCTGTTTAAACTGTGGCAGTCTCAGTGCCTGGGACTGAATAAACCAGGCATAGCCTGTTTAAAGGAACAGTACGTGACGTCACATCATTTAACCTACCCTAAAAGACCGTGTTCTAACAGTCCCGGACAGACGGCGGAGCCCCGGAGTAAGCCGTTTGTCACATATGGTGGAGAATGCGGGCAGAACACTGAAAGGTCTGGGGGTTAAAGAACTTTAAAAAAAAAAAAAAAAAAGAAAAAAAAAAAAAGAAGGTTTTTTTTTTCTCTCTCTCCAAACAAGATGGAAGACGTGGTGAGTGCGCTGGTACGCAATGTCGCTGTCCAGAAAGACGCGAATGAAGCCCAGCAACAGGCGAGTGAAACCCAGCGACAGCTGTTAATAGCCCAGCAAGAGACTAATGCAAACCAGCAAGAGACAAACCGCCTGCTGAGAGAGGAGCAAAAGCGGTTCGCTCAGGGCTTACAGCAGGAACTCGAGATCCTGAGGGGGACTATCAGTAACCTTCCACTGGCAGAGGCAGCCCCAGTTCCGAAAATGACCAGGGCAAGCCACTACCTTCAGAAGATGGGACCCTCGGATGATGTGGAAGCCTATCTTCTCACGTTTGAACGCACGGCACAGAGAGAGGGATGGCCAGAAGCTGAGTGGGCTGGTCTAATCGCACCCTTCCTAAGCGGCGAACCCCAGAAGGCTTACTTTGATCTAGAGCCAGCCGAAGCTAACGTCTATGCAAAATTGAAGTTCGAGATCCTCGCCCGCCTCGGCGTAACCACGGCTGTTCGTGCCCAAAGGTTTCACGCATGGTCCTTCACGATGGATAAAGCCACCCGAAGCCAGATGTATGACCTCATCCACCTCGCCCGGAAGTGGCTACAACCCGAGATCAACTCAGCAAGCCACATCGTGGAACGGTTGGTCATGGACCAGTTCTTGAGGAAACTTCCCTCTGCCTTACGCCGTTGGGTCAGTCGGAGTGACCCCCACAATGCGGATGAGCTTGTGGCCCTTGTAGAAAGGTACAGTGCAGCAGAAGAGCACCCGCAACCCACAGTCGTGGAGCAACCCCACTATCCGAGGTTCCAGGACTCTTCCAGAGACGGTAAAAGGGTACCGGGGTTAAGGGGCACTGAAGAGCGACGACCACCTTCACGCCGCTCCAGCAACAGTGGTTCGCACACTAAGGGCAATAGCCAACATGGGGAGCCGGGAAAAGGCTCTAAGTGGGACACAGACTATGTACCTAAATGTGTAAATTGTCATGAGAGGGGCCACACAGCAAAAATCTGCCCACTAAATGATGAGCCCATGCAATGCAACAGCGTGGAACCTTATTCGCTGTTGTCCCAATGTATGGGCCCTAGCCCAGAGGACCCCTTGAATAACCATCTGTGGGCATTTGTAAAGGTTAATGGTAAGAGGGTTCGGGCACTTCTTGACTCTGGGAGTATGGTCACACTAGTGTCCGAATACCTATTGCCCATTAAGAAGAAACAGGTAAACAGTTCACAAAGAGTGGCAATTTGTTGTATACATGGGGATAATCATGAATATTCCACTGTTGATGTTTTTTTTGAAACAGAATTTGGTTCTTTAGATTTCAAGGTGGGTGTTGTACCCAAACTGGCACATGATGTGTTAATAGGGACCGACTTTCCCCATTTTCTAAAAATGTGGTCCCCAGCTCAGAATAGCGCCCAGAGTTCAATAGCAGACCATAACGAAGTGTTAGAAGAAACAAATCCTTTCCCTTTTTCAGAAATGGAGGTTGACGAGGGCCCAAATAAGAAGGGGGAAAAGGAGGAGTGCTGTGAAATTCCCTTCCCCATCACTACTTTGGTAGGGAATACCCCAAATCAAGATGTTGATCAGGCACTTACCACCCCAGTACAGGATAAGACCCTCGCTGACCTAGAGGTCAGTCCTGGGAGTTTTAAGAAGGCCCAGTGGGAGGACCCCACATTAGCGGTAGCAAGGGGAAATATACGGGACCAGAATAGTACTCATGGCCAACCAGATAGGTCACTTGCTTACCCCTACTTCGAGGTAGAGAACGACCTAGTATATCGGGTTGATAAAAGAAAATCAGTTACAACTAAACAATTGTTGGTACCACGGACATTCCGTAACGTAGTATTACACCTCGCACATAGTCATCCATTGGGGGGACACCTAGGGGTGGAAAAGACAAAAGAAAAGGTTCTCCGAAGCTTTTATTGGCCTGGGGTTCTGGCAGAAATTACAAACTATTGTTCCTCATGCCCAGAATGTCAGATCACCGCCCCGTTCAAAGCATACCGCAGCCCATTGGTACCCCTTCCCATAATAGAGGTACCATTTGACCGGATTGCTATGGATCTAGTAGGACCCCTAATAAAGTCTGCTAGGGGACATCAGCATATATTGGTAATATTAGATTATGCTACCCGATATCCGGAGGCAGTTCCCCTACGTAGCACCTCTGCTAAAAACATAGCAAAAGAGTTAGTACTTCTGTTTTCCCGGGTCGGAATTCCTAAAGAGATCTTATCTGACCAGGGAACACCATTTATGTCCCAAGTAACAAAAGAGCTATGTAAACTCCTAAAAATCAAGCATCTCAGAACCTCAGTCTATCATCCACAAACAGATGGTTTAGTGGAAAGGTTCAATAAAACCTTAAAGAGCATGTTACGCCGGGCGGTCGATAAGGATGGGAAAAACTGGGACTGTTTGTTACCATACCTGTTATTTGCCATTAGGGAAGTTCCCCAGTCATCCACAGGCTTCTCCCCGTTTGAACTATTGTATGGCCGACATCCAAGGGGCTTACTGGATATAGCCAAAGAAACTTGGGAACACGAGGTTACCCCTTACAGAAGTGTAATAGAGCATGTTGCCCAAATGCAGGACCGCATTGCTGCAGTCCTACCCATAGTGAGGGAACACATGGAGAAAGCTCAAGAAGCACAAAGGAATACGTATAATAAGGGTGCTAGGGTCAGAATTTTTTTTCCAGGTGATAGGGTACTAGTTCTGGTTCCCACCGTGGAGAGTAAATTCCTTGCTAAATGGCATGGGCCATATGAGGTCTTGGAAAGAGTGGGAGAAGTAAATTATAGGGTAAGGCAGCCAGGTAGGAGGAAACCTGAGCAAATTTACCATATAAACCTACTCAAGCCCTGGAAAGATAGAGAGGTCTTGTTAACCCTAGTACCCCCAGGTCCGTCAGAGAATCAAGAAACTGACCCAGAGGTTAGCATAGCTGAAACACTGTCCGTGCATCAGAAACGAGAGGTCCAGAGTTTAGTGAGAAGGAACAAAGAAATCTTCTCTACACAGCCAGGTAAAACTAACGTAATTAAACATGACATAGTCTCTGAACCGGGGGTCCGAGTTAACCTTAAACCGTACCGAATCCCAGAGGCCAAGAGAGAGGCTATAAGTTTAGAGGTTAAAAAAATGCTAAAACTAGGCGTAATTGAGGAATCCCAAAGTGGGTGGAACAGCCCTATAGTTTTAGTCCCAAAGCCAGACGGTACAACAAGGTTTTGTAATGACTACCGGAAACTAAACGCGGTGTCAAAATTTGATACTTATCCTATGCCCAGGGTGGATGAACTTGTAGAGAGACTGGGCAAAGCCCGATATCTCACAACCCTAGACCTAACAAAAGGGTACTGGCAGGTTCCCCTCACAGAAAGGGCAAAAGAAAAAACAGCCTTCTCAACCCCAGACGGCCTCTTTCAATATAAGGTGCTGCCTTTTGGCTTACATGGAGCTCCCGCCACATTCCAAAGAATGATGGATAAAATTTTAAAACCACATGTTCGGTACGCTGCCGCCTACCTGGATGATGTGGTAATCCATAGTGAAGATTGGCAGTCCCACCTTCCAAAGGTCCAAGCTGTGCTCGACGCAGTTCGGTCTGCTGGACTAACTGCTAACCCCGCTAAATGCACTATTGGTCTGGAGGAGGCCAAGTATCTGGGGTATTCTATTGGTAGAGGTTTACTCAAACCACAAACACTCAAAGTAGAGGCGATACAAAATTGGCCAAGGCCAGTCACAAAAAAACAAGTAAGGACCTTTTTGGGGTTAATTGGCTACTATAGGAGGTTTATTCCCAATTTTGCAACTAAGGCAACCCCACTAACCGACCTCACAAAAGCAAGAGGACCGCTAATGGTAAAGTGGTCCCCCGAAGCCGAACAGGCCTTTAGAAGCCTGAAAGAAGCTCTCTGTGCCCAACCAGTGTTGGTCACACCTGACTTCTCCAAAGAGTTCGTAGTCCAAACCGACGCATCTGAGGTAGGGCTGGGGGCGGTACTCTCCCAGGAGTCTCAAGGGGAGGAGCACCCCATCCTTTATTTAAGTAGGAAACTAAATCCCCAGGAGAAAAATTACTCCATAGTCGAGAAAGAGTGTCTCGCAATAAAGTGGGCTGTAGAGACACTCAAGTATTATCTGTTGGGGAGAAAGTTCCGATTGGTCACAGATCATGCACCCCTTACCTGGATGTGTCAAAATAGGGAGAAGAACGCTAGGGTGACCAGGTGGTTCCTAAGCCTACAGCCCTTTAAATTTTCTGTGGAACACAGGTCGGGGCACAAACATGGCAATGCCGACGGGTTGTCAAGGATGCACTCCCTAATATCCATGGTCGCTCACCCCTCGAGGTCTGAGCTGGGGGGGAGGATATGTGACAGAAACCAGGGGTTGGTAATAAACTCCATATACAGGGCTCCCAGGATACTGAACAGTTTCTGTCCTGTCTAAGCTGAACAGGGCAGCCTCGTGGTACAGGCACTCCATTCCACAGTTTGTCTGCTGCCTGTTTTCTGTCACCTGTCATGCTGATTAGAGTTCAGGTATATAAGACCTGTTTCCTGTTTCCTCTGAGCCCCGCCCAAGAGCCTGGAAGGCTGCTGAACTGCAGAGGGGTGAGAAAGCCTCTTTCCCAAATCGCTTCATTCATTCTGTTAGTTTGTCTAAAGACTGCAAAGGTACTTATTTTGTTGGTGGAAGTGGACAAGCCACTTCCAACTCTGAGTCAGGGACATCTAAGTTTAAGTTATCGCTCAGACGAGCAGCTTTTTGTTTGGCTTTGTTTTCTGTTTAAACTGTGGCAGTCTCAGTGCCTGGGACTGAATAAACCAGGCATAGCCTGTTTAAAGGAACAGTACGTGACGTCACATCATTTAACCTACCCTAAAAGACCGTGTTCTAACAGTCCCGGACAGACGGCGGAGCCCCGGAGTAAGCCGTTTGTCACAATATATATATATATATATATATATATATATATATATATACTAGCTGAGAGACCCGGCGTTGCCCGGGATGTAAATGCGTAATAGGTAGTATTATTTATAAATGGTGGAACAATAAGTGAGTATTTGTTGTAAAGGTTGGATAATAATGTTGAAAAGAAAGATGGAATAAAATGTAATACGATGTTGTATAAAAATGGTTTATTGTAAACACACCACAGTAATATGTATATTTTGGTGACATAAGTGATGTGAAAATGTGAGGCGTGTGTCCTGCTAGGGTGTGAGCGTGTGTGAGGCGGCGGGTGGGTGTTCAGTACAGGTGGCGCGTGGGTAGTGAGTGCTGGCTGTGGGTCGGGGTCCTGCTAGGGTGTGAGGCGGCGGGTGTGTGGCGAGTGCAGGTGACAGCTGGTCAGTGATATTGTTGCGTAGGGGCAGGATGCGGCAGGTGTGTGTCGAGTGTGTGGGGTGGGTGAGAGGCGGCGGGTGTGTGTCGAGTGTGGCAGGTCTGTTTAGTGCGTGCGGCGGCTGTGTGGCGCGGGGATGTGAGCGGTGGGCGGGTGAAAGGCAGAAGTGCGGGTGGGCGAAAGGCAGAGGCGGGAGGGCGGACGAAAGGCGTTGAAGGAGGGGAGGTGAGGTCGGAGGGGTGGTGGGGGGTGGTGAGGGGAGGTGAAGGGGGGCGGAGGGGAGGTCGGAGGGGAGGTGAGGATGGGTGGTGAGGGGGGGTGGTGGGGGATGGTGAGGGGAGGTGAAGGGGGGGCGGAGGGGAGGTGAAGGGGGGGCGGAGGGGAGGTGAAGGGGGGGTGAGGGGAGGTGAAGGAGGGGTGAGGGGAGGTGAAGGGGGAGAGGTGAAGGGGGGGTGACGGGAGGTGGAGGGGGTTGCCGGGAGGTGAAGGGAGGGGGGGGGGGTGACAGGAGGTGAAGGGAGGGGGGGGGTGACAGGAGGGGAGTGACAGGAGGCGCAGGGGGGGGGGTGGTGACAGGAGGTGAAGGGGGGGTGAAGGGAGGAAGGGAAGGGGGAGGTGGAGGAGAGGAAGGGGGAAGAGGGAGGAGGGGAGGGGGGGAGGTGGGGGAAAGGGTGAAGGGGGGAGGTGGGGGAAAGGGTGAAGGGGGGGAGGGGTGAAGGGGGAAAGGGGGTAAAGGTGGGGAGGGGGAAAGGGGGTAAAGGTGGGGAGGGGAAAAGGGGGGAAAGGTGGGGGAGGAGGGAAAGGGGGGTGGAGGGGGAAAGAGGGGTGGAGGGGGGAAAGAGGGGTGGAGGGGGGGAAGAGGGGAGAGGGGGGATGGGGAAAGGGGGGAGGTGGAGGAGGGTAAGGGGGGAGGTGAGGAGGGTAAGGGGGGAGGTGAGGAGGGTAAGGGGGGAGGTGAGGAGGGTAAGGGGGGAGGTGAGGAGGGGAAGGGGGGAGGTGGAGGAGGGGAAGGGGGAGGTGGAGGAGGGGGAGGTGGAGGAGGGGAAGGGGGGAGGTGGAGGAAGGG